>NW_007578231.1:119527-141166 GCF_000690725.1 Stegastes partitus
ATTTACACATTTATCACATGAACAATGTGTTGCAATGTCTGCTGGATGTGTAACTTTCATATCCGCTAATATAAAAGAACAGTCTTGTTTGGCATTTATGCTCCCTAGCAACAGAAAATATATGACTTCAGCAGCTGTAAAGGATCATTTTTAACTTTAAAAAAAAAATTAAAAAAATAATCCGGTGACATTTATGTGGTCAGCCGCAGTCATACCAGATGCCAAATCATTTCTAACAGCAGTTTCCTTTATGGTAATTTCGCCCAAAATTGGAGACATGTCAATTTTTGTGTTTACTCCAAGTGCAGGTATTGACACGATGCCAAAGAATTAATTTACCTCGCTTGAAAATATATTATTATTCATGAGTCACCTTTCGCAGCAAAACCAGTGATCATCCAAAAAAAGCTATTGAGGGCTAAGCCTGGATCAAAACAGAACAAGACAGTGAGAATGTGTGCGACTAACAATCCCCTGAGAGAAAGCAACCTTGATGGGTTTCAGACACTGCTGCTGTCTGACAGGGTTGTTTGGTCTCTCCCTGGTGCCCTTATTCATGAAACTTCTCCCTCTCTCTCTCTCAAAAAAAAAAGGATCAAACTAGCCTTAGTGCTCCTTGTGCTTGATGATAGGAAATTATATCTAAATAAAATATGAAAACGGAGTGTGCTTGAAAGTTTTTTTTTCTTGTCGCCCGTTTATTGTCAGATACATGCACGGTATGTGACAGCATTTGAAATTGCGGAAGAAAAAAAACGTTTGCTAATTTGAAATCTCATGCATATTCAGTTATTAAGGTAGGGCAGCCTCACTCTTGAAGATGTTTCCCGAATGTTCCAGCTTTACTCATCTGTCACACACTTTGTACTGCGCAAGAACTCCGCTGGGAGACGGTTGCATATGTTTTGCTAAAAGACTCCTTTCAACATGTGCTTTTTGGCAAGCGATCGCCCCCCTTAGCCAACTCAGCTGTGATGCGCGTGTTGGAACCATAATAAGAAAATGGTCTTAAGCGTGGAAAAATAATCATTACTCCTCATTTATCGAGTCTCCTAAAAAAAAATCGTCGGTACAAGTTCCACCGCAGAGGAATAGGGTGTTGCCGCAGCTGCTGTGATTATGTACAATACCCATTGAGCGTATATGAATAATTCCGGGCTGTGCAACGTGTGTTTTTGCGCGCTCGCATGTGTGCATGTGTGGGTGTGTGTCCCACTGAGACAGGATTAAATGTAGATAGAGTTTTCAGAGGAGAACCGATCTCTCCGAGAAAACTGGGGGTCTCTGGGCTCTTAGCGCTGAGCCCCAGTACTCCTCCCTCTGCATTTCCCTCCCACTCCTCTCAGCACCATGCTTAAATACTGTGGGGCCTTGGGATGAAACCTGGATACAGTACTGCAGTCTCGGCGTTGTGGTTTCCATCTAAAATCAGCCCTAAACCTCTTGTTTCTAAGACATGGTGAAAGAAAAAAGGAGAGAAATCTGCTGCTGGACAGATAGAAGGATAGATAATGCTTCTGTGGGTGTCAGGCTTTTAAAAGCAGCAAAGTGAAAGTGAAGTTTTATGCACAGCAGTCTCTGAGTTGGTGAAGGATGAGCAGAGAGAATGTCCCTGTCATCTTCAAGGCCAGAAAACAACAGTGAATACCCATGATGTTTATGTTTTTCATCAGTCCGTGGGAGAGTGAAGGAACAGTTTGTTTTTTTTTGTGTGTGTCTTCTCTCCCTTTCGCGCACAGAGCAAAATTGCAGAGACAAGCAGACATTACCTTGCAAAGTCAAGACCCAACATTTGCAATGTGTATTGACATATTGATTTTCCTTGGCAGCTATTGGCAGAAGGAGTAAGGAGGATGGGGCCGTGTGTGCGGGTCCACGGGAGCTCGGTGAGATCCAGGCAGCATTATGCACACCAAGAGAATGAGGCTTAGCATATATTGAGTGTTTATGCTGCAGAATAGAAAGTGTGGAGCACCTTTGCTTAAACTCACTGACTGTTAAATTGGGCTTAACTAAAAATCCCTCTTACACAAACAGAAAGTGATCCAGGTCCTCTTTTTTTTTTCTTTTTGTTGCATAAAATCAGGCATTTTTTCTGCAAAAACACTGATGTTTCTTTCAGCCGTACAAGAACATACAGGTGTATATGGAAAAGATCAGGAATGAGTAGATGAAGGATAATGTGTTGAAAGAGGTGATCTAGAGGAGAGTGAAGGATATCCATTGTTTGTCTTCTTAAGGGCAGGGCACACATGGGGGGACAAGAGCTGGAGTGTATGTGGATTAGAGTGAAGCTCCGTCCTGAATATATAACGGCGCCAAGGTCTCCTCTCGTCTCCTTTCGCGCAGTGGCCATTACAGGAGTTGTGAGATTCTGAAATATTCACATCCTTAAAGTATTCTTACTGGACACCTCTTTGATGTGAACGGATAACGAGAGCAACGTGGCACGTACGCGGCTTGTGCAGTTCCCTCACGTTTCTCTCCTGATGTAAAATGGGTCAAAAGTAGAAATCATAGTTCGGGGATGCATTTTTTATGGGTCGGTTATGAGCGGGGATGAGAAAAAGCGGTGCATGCCAGGACATATTTTGAGACAAGATATAAAAATGCCTCAAATATAAACATGAAAAAAAAACACTTCAGAATAAAGCACCATAACCTGAATGGAAACTAAATACACTATTTTTTTTTTTTTTACATGAAATAACACAATGAAATACGCTTTGGAATATTGGACGAGTGTTTCACTTAACTACACCTCACGTGTGCGGCATATCAAACAGACTAAATGATCAAACAGCAACAAACGGTAAATGCAAAAGCAATCATTCATGTAGCTACAGTGCTCCCTCAGCTAAGGTTAGGCATTATTGTTCTGCTTTAAAGCATGTTTTTTTTTCTTTCTCTTTTAGCTTTTTACACAGTCATACGTTCTCTTTGTAGCAGCATGCACAGTTTCTTAAATACCTGAAGCGTTTCTGTGCCATGCATTTCAATCTGTTTGGTCCTCTTATTTGCTGGTAATTAAGAGCTTAACACAGTAAATCTGTGCTTTGGCTGAGCAGAGCACGCAGATGGCATGAGTAATAAGGAACATGACCGATCATGTCAAATTGTTATGACTTTTTTTTGTAACACGTCCAGCAGCTATGGTAAACAACGCTAGTTCTGCAGTCTAACACGGGTCAGATAGTATAGTTTCCACTATACCCACCCCCTCACTGACCTCTCGCTGATAAGAGCCTGAGCAAATGATTGTGTTCGATTGGTAGCTCGGAGTATTGCTGCTTAGGAGTGATTTAGGCTTGATGGTGAAAGTTACTGCAAACAGATAAAATGTGTTTCTAGATTGGTCTACGGGGTTACAGGCTAATCAGTTCCAATGGTGTAACCCAGGCTGCTAATCGAATGCACACAAACAAAGGTTTGAGGGAAGGTAGTTCTGATTTAAAAAAAAAAAAAAAGAAGCACTTTTCCAGTGCTGTTAAATACAAAACATACAAACAAAATGAAGGAAAAAAACAGCCTCACAGTAAGGCGTTGGGCCAGCACATGCTGATATAACAGCTTCAGCGCACCTTGGCACTGATTCTCCAAGTTCTCTGGATTTCTGCTGGTGTGAACACCATCCTTCCCAAAGATATTCCTTCATTTGAGGTGATTGTGAAGCAACGGCATGTGATTCACATCATTTTTATACTCATCGAACCATTACGTGACCTTACTGGCTCTATGGATGGACCTGTTGTCGTCCTGGAAACGACCGCTCCCATCGGGATAGAAATGTTTCATCGCAGGTGAAAGGTGAACAACTTTGTACTGATTTGCTTTGACCTTTCCTTCTGTCAGGGGACAAGTGGATCCGAACCATGCCAGCAAAATGTCTCCACAGCATAACCGAGCCGCCGCGGAGGTCTAGGGTTCTGATTTTTTCCCTTTACTTTGTCATCCCTGTGTATATTTAAAGTCATATTTTGTGACATTTGCTGACAGCTACATGAAAAGGTTGATATCACTGAACGACTCCGCAGCCAGCAGCTGGTTAGCTTAGCTTAAGCGGGAAGACTGAAAAGTGTGGGTAACAAAATCCACCCAGCAGCGCCTCTGTGGCTCCACTACATAACAAGTTACATCTCATTCTGTAGATGCTTTCCCTTGTTTCCACTCCTCACACCCAGCCGAGTTGTCGCTGTAGCTTCATATTCGCCACAATGATATCTGAGTGGCATCGATCTCTTAGAGGGAAACAAGTGTGTTTTCCAGAACGTCGAACTATTGCTTAAACGCTAGAACCACAGCTCAGCAGGATGGCTGCCTTTAGCATGCAAGACTACCACGGTGCAGCACTGTGGCTTCATTTGAACCACTGTCTCTGTTTGTGTCCCTGTCAAATACGGCGGCATGGATTTAAGCAGGGATGTGCCGGGTAAGGCATCCGCTCACAGCCTCTCATCTCTGTGTTTTCTACATCTCTTCATGGTAGCGCGCACATATTTGGATGCACACAGTGACACGAGCTGAGAAAGCAACACACGCGCGTTGCAGTTATGTTTCAGCTGGTGCTGGAGGGCTGACGGTAAGACACAGCTTACCCCCAACTGAGCAGGCATGACTTCGCCTGAGTTTTACAACTAGCCTTATTGATTTACTCATTATCTTCTTCCCAGGCGATCCCCCTGTAGGGGATCAAAGGCCATCACTCTTTTCTCTTCTATTTAGCTCTATTATATTGCAAAAGAGCTTTTGATATCTTGACACTTCCTCAAAAAAAAAAAAAAGGAACGGTCAGCTCACCAACAGTAATATCGTGCTGATTTTTCCCCACTGACCTGTGATGGGATGCAGATTATTTTGGTTTTATTCCAGAATTTGGAGACGCCGAGAACTGCTTTCCACCAAAAGAAATATTAACAATGAATACAGCTGACAGGGAGGTTTATGGATTATTCAGATGACTTCTCGTTTCCAAATGACATTTTTCAAATCTGTGAGAACCCTCTGGGTAGGGAATTAATTGGCCTTATGGTGAGATCAGGTGGGTATGAAATCGCTTCCTATTTACTATATGGTGGACCGCATCCTCTGGTCCGTCATTTAATTGGACTGTTTAACTTCCGAGTGTGCAAACGTATCCGCTGGTGCACTTGAAAATTCCACATGGGAATAGTGAAGGATGTGAGCTCCAGATCTATATCCCATTATTTCCTACATCCTATAATTTTTATTTTTTTGAAGCACGTAACCTCTGGCTGTCTCTGCACATTACAGATTTTTACATTTTATGAATGTTGATGCATACATTGACAGACTCAGCTTGAGAATCAATGTGATATTCCTTTGTTTATGCTGATGGTATTAACAGTCAGCACAAATCACATCAGGAAGGAACTGTGTCATTGTGCTGTAATTGGAATTATGCAAATAGTGGCAAGGCAGGACTTTGTAATAACCACACTTATATTCATAAATTTCCCTTTTTTTTATTATTATTATTATTAGTTCACTCTGAGGCATGGACTTTTTATCATTTATGTGGTATTCATTATTTTCTGTCACCACCTTATGTTGCTCTTATTGTGTCGACTTGTAAACAGAAGGACGTGGAGGAAAAAAAAAAAACAAGTGCATCCTATTGAACAATGAGCAGGGAAACAAAGTTAACAGTCAAAGAAGCTTTTCATGCATAAGTGTTGATTTCTCTGGGGAGGATCAGCAGGCACTTTTTCTCTCCCTCCCAATTCGATCCACTCCTGCGCTGCTGTAAAGTTAGGCTCTGAAGAGACGGAAGAGAAATCCATACGTGTCTCTGTCTGGCCATTGATATTCTCCTTACTCCCTTCTTTTTTCTCCACACCTCCATCACCCCATCTCTCTCTCTCTCTCTCTCTCTCTCTCTCTCTCGTTCATGCTTCCTCAGATGGTCCGTGGTGGCCAATCCATCCTCACGCCCTCCACTGGCCAGGTCAGGACATCCAATATCCCATGGATTCACACTTTTCTCTCCTTCCCCAGCCACCTGCACCCAAGTAACAGCCCCGACAACCCACCCACTCCTTTCGCGCTGTCTTTCCTCTCTCCTCCAACCTCACATCAATCTTTGAATCCTTTCCCTTTTCACCTCATACACCCTTTCTCTCTCTCTCTCTCTCTGCGGTGAGATGTTTGCCGTGCATTTCTTTTTGTGCCCTTTTGCGTCGTCTACATCGCCGCTCCTGTTTCTCCTCTAAACGCGCGAGGAATACTTTACCTGTAGGCAGAGGATCACATAATAGTCCTCCCGCCCACTACCACTTGTGACCTCCACTTAGTCTAAATAATCAGAAGAGCTTTATTTTTCATCATTTTCTGTAACATATGAAAGCTTTTGCTTTTATAAAAGACTTTTTGAAATACTTTCCCGCGACGTAAATGTCAGCGTTCGACACCGACACAACGGATTGTTTTCTTTTACTCATGTCTGTTTGTTTACTTTGATATTTGAGTCGGTATTTTAAACCTGTAAAATGTCTTGTTAATGTTTTTTTTTTTAGTAATTAACATTTAGTGTATATAAAAATAGATGAGCCCCGGGTAGCATCATCCATAGGTTTGTTAAACAGTGGGACTGAAGTTCAGTGGTCGGCACAATCTTAGCAATGCCTTACTCATTCTGTCTACTGGGTTATCAAAAAAATCTGCAAAAAGCTGCTGAGCGGGGACATGCAAACATCTCCTGTGTCATGGACTGTCCTGTGACACCACCCATCTGTCACTGTAAGCCCCTTAATTATGCCTCACTTTAAGCTTTAATACAATTTAAATTGGCAAGCTACAGAAAAAAAATAGAAAAAAATCCACCCTCTTCAGAGTTTTCCAGTAAATTGAGAATCAACTTCAACGATTACAACCAGCAAAGACTTTTGTACCAAGTTGTTTATTTCTGCTGTAAAGTTGAGCATTTTAACATGAGAGTCTATGGTGGCTGAGTCACTACTGGGGCCGGCCTCAAGTGGAGATTTAAGGACCTGCAGGTTGTGGCGCGTCCACACTGGTTTCATTTTCCACCTCCAGAGGGTGCAATAGATCACATATTTGAAATGCAGTGAATACACCAGAATTACTAATATTAAACTATTCTTAGACAATTTAGGGGCAACTTGTTCTCTTGCTTAAATGATAGCTTTGTGCAGGTACATGACTAGCAGAAAGAAATCCACCAACCTGTAACTCCAAAGTCAACGCAGTCTCATACATGCACTAGCCACATGCAAACCCTACTGGTTTTACAAGACAGGCTGCAAAACTGTAAAAATCCCACATTTCTTTTCTATTGGCCTGCATCTATGGCTCAAGACTTGCCAGTTTCCTGTCACATTTCTTTCACTTTGCTCCACTGACTGTTTCCAAAAGATGGATAAAAGCTCTGGGTCTGTAAAGCGAAGCCAATGCAAATCAGCCTTAAACCTGCATTCTTTCTAACAGCCAGCAGGGGGCGACTCCTCCGGTTGCAAAAAGACGTCTGATTGTATAGAAGTCTATGAGAAAATGACCCTGACTTGTCACTAACTCACTTTTTACCTCAGTAAACATTTTCCTAAGTAGATTACGGTCTAAATTGCTACTTTCTCATCTCCTTTAAAACAGCATTTTGTAAATAATGATGCCATTCAGAGTAAAACAGACGATAAAGCACGCTTAAAATATGTTTTATGGTGTGGCTTCTTTTTAGTTGACAGATTGTGATCCACCTCTTGCTTAAGCAAAGACACGACTTTCAGCCTGAGGGCTTGAGTTGTAGTTCTGTATGGGACCAGTCTTTGTTGTGTATTTAGTATGCTTGCTTTGTTTTATGCTACAAAACTACTTCAGGGGGTTTTGGCACCAAAACTACTTGATTAGATTTAGGAAAACGTCCTGGTTTTGGATACAATACACCGATGCAAATGCTGACCATAAAGCTCCTGTTATTTTGAGGCTGCTACAGTTCCAGTCTGAAGAAATGCACCTAAAACACATTTTACAGCCTTTTTTCTTCTGTGAAAATACACTTTGCATTGTGGGCCGATGTAGCTATTACACATTTTGATGTGAGACTGGGCTGCCAAAGTTCTGTCGAATTTTTTTTTTGTTTTTTTATGCAGGTTTGCCAATATGAGGTTTGCAAGTGAGATACTTCACAGTGGCCTTCTTCTGTATTATGCACTGTGCTAGCCGTTTGCTAGATGGCTTGTCAATAGCTACCTCCAGGGAGCTGCTTTCAAACAATGCCTCGTTTTGTCTTTGTATGCATTAACTATGTGATATTCAGCATGTATTATGTAATGAGCAACTCAAGTGTTTAATAGATGAATGCACGGAAAGATAGACGACTGGCAGGCTGATTGCACAGGGAGGCAGCAGTGCAAAAACTGAGGCAGGAACAGGAAGAGTAATCACCTTGGGGAGAATGTGTGCAGGTACAGTATTGTACATACAGTATAGCGTGCTGCACAGGCTGACAGTCATAAAACCAATTTATTATGCGAGATGGAAACAGCATGTCTTTGAGGTTGAAGCACAGAAGCCTGCGTTGGACTGTGTTAAAAGCACTCGAAAAAAAAATCAAATCAACAACCCGACAAAGCTATCTGCAGGTTTTAAGTGCGCGTACACTTGAAGCATAAAAAGAATGGCATCCTCAACACTAATTCTGGCCTGCTAAGCAAATTGCAGCGGGTCCACATATTTGCCTGCCAAAACTCTAAAACGCTCTGAAACAATCCTCTCCAAAGTTTTCATTACGTGTGAAGTGACAGTGAAAGTTTGTAAGAGGATTGTTTTTTTGTTTGAGAGGATTAGATGTCAGATATAAACAAATAATGCATTTCTATGGCGAGCATCTGGTGTTTGGTTCTCCTGTCACTGCTGTGTTTTCTTTTTTTTCGTTTTTTTTTACTGGAGCCACCCTTTTGGTCATGTTGTCTCTAACCTCGTTCTGTCGCAGCGGCACCCCGGCGAAAACATAAAAATCAGACTTAATGCGCAATTTAATGTACACATAAAGTCACACCTGGACCGGCTGCTTGTGCTACTGTAACTGGAAGGCTGCTAATACGGGGGGATCGTCTAAATAGGTTGCTTTAATGCAGCTATTCTCTCTTCGCCCGACATGGAGAGGAAATTAGACTGTTACACACTGCCACACACAATCTTGGGTGAGTTCCAGTGAAAGAATTAGGAAATTAGGAAATAAAAAAAAAACACTAAGCTAAGAACAATTACACAACCCAGACATGACTTGGATGGTACATTTCTTGTGTTGGTTGTCCATTTGGATTCAAATTAGTCTGCAAAAAAAAAAAAAGAATTCCTTTTGCCTTTTCTTACATGTAATTAGCCATTCTGAAAGGTGATAACATTCAAATGCAGAACCTTTTGGAGAGAAGGGGTCAAATTATCCCCCATAGGGGTGGATATTAAAATTCTGCACTGCATTACTCAGGCTTTTTTATTTTAAAAGCACCATAAAAACTTCACTCACCTCCCTCCCCAAAAAAAAAAAAAAAGGGGGGTGCATCTCTTAATTACTGACATAGAGCCAATTTGCGTTGAGCGTGTCTCTCAGCAGATAATGATAATCATTATAATTGCTTGAAGCGTTTGTTTCATGCAGCAAAAGCAATAATGTTCACTCAGATCTTCTATAATAAAGGCTTTGGCTCAGTACTTGGCTTCCTCCAAGCTGTTATACAGTGGCTGGACGTGAATAATCATTAGTGAAATTGAAATGCAGGGGTAAATACATGGCTGTGTCTGTCCTCTCCTCTGTACTGCCTGTCTCTTTTTCTCAGTCCCTGGGTACAGCGCCAGGGCCTGATCAAAGGCTGAGTCTGATTCACTCTGAATGATCAAGGAGAAGAGACAGGGAGCTCTGTGATTACTGAACATTGACGTTGTATCAATTTCAATCATTCCACAATACGCAGCTGTCACACACAAGGTGTATTATGCACTCTGTCTGATCACCTGGGATCCAGTCGTGCAGGCTTTTATTGATCATGAGGGATATTCTTGCATTTTTCATGAGGGAGAAGAAATTTTGTGATCAAAAGTGCCACAGGCTCAAATCCACTGATTGCCTTCAAAAATCGGGGTTTGAGAAACGAAAGAGGCATGCTCTCTCGGTTGCCACAGCCACGCTTTGTTTTAAATAGTTTTGGCATTCTGGGCGATACAATTACTTGCTTTCTTGCAAGTTAGACGATCCCACGTTACTGCTTGCATATCCACGGGTAGGCACGGCGTTAAACCACTGACAGGTTAAGCGTGTCCCATTGATCATCTCGCTACAAAGCAATGTTCTGCTCAGAAGCTGTGGGTCCTGGCATGCATTTGGATCCTACTTTCACATGTACCTTAACATTGCTGCAAACTCCACCAGCAGGAGAATGTGTGGCTCGAGAACAGGAGCACAACAAAGAACCCAAGGCTCCAAACTCTCCAGATCTCAGTCTAAACAAGCATTGATGGGATGCACTGAAACAAGCCAGAACCACTGAAGCCCAACCCTGCAACCCACAGGACCCAAAGGTTCTGACACCACAGGACACCCCGAGAGGTCCGGTATCCTTTCACCGATTGGACAGAGTTGGTTTGGTGGCACAAGGGGGACCCACGCAATATTTAGCTGCTAGTTTTAACATTATGGCTGATTGGCGTACAGTAAATATGAGGCCACGTTTATTAGCTTCTTAATTAGCTTTCTACTTAACAAGCATCAGTCGTATCTTCTCTGGTCTTATTAAAAATTGAAGTGCAAAAACAAAAAGTAAAAACAACACCAATGTTGCAGAGGGATATATATACATAACATATATCTATTTCTTAGCCCAGAACATTGACTGTTTGCAGTCAATATGCTCAGACATTTCTCAGTGTTCTCACTAAATCCCAACAAATCAATGCATAACGCTAAGGCCAGTTCATGCCTCCCGCATCTGCGACAACGTCTGCGAGGGTTAAGCAAATTCCTCCATCCACCCCAGTCTGCGCTTACCCTCGCAGACCTCTCTGCAGATATCCGTGTGCAGCCCAAAATTTGTGACCACGCAGACCGACCACATTGCAAAGCACTGCTACTGCACGTGTATTGAATATGAGAGGAGATGCAGCCATCTGTGCATACCAGGGCTTCCTATGAATAGAATCATTTGTTTTCAAATGCCGTATTAGTCTGTGTACACGGATGTGAAAACCATGGATTGGCTCTAAAGCCAGAAACGTAACCCAGAACTGCTCTGATGGAGATGTTGAAGGCCAAATTTATGCTTTCCACGTATGCGTCCGCGAGAGTACGCATGACATAGATCTTGTCAACCGACCAAATCTGCAAGACGTATGCAAACATGTGCATGAAGCTCAAAATCTGTAATGCTGCAACTGTCCCCGATGCAAGCGTGCCTTGTGGTGCTCAAAACAAATGTTTTAGGATGGAGAAGAGATGGGCCAATAGGTCTTTTTTGTCACCATGCTTTTATAATTCATCATTAACAGAGCTGTATGTGACGCTGCAGGGCTTTGGAGGTACTTTGTGTTGTACATGCTTTTCATCGACAGAGCTCAAAAACAGAAGGAAGTTCTAAATTCTCTAGAAATTCTGTGCTATATCCGCTCACTGTACTCATCTCAGGAATAACCACACAGTGCCGCAGCCCAGTCTGTAACCAGTTGTTATATCCCAGTGCATACCTGTGTTTGATATGAAGGGCAATGTGACCGTCTGCATAGCAGTCCAACATCTATTGTAGAATGAACTGAACCATGTTTGCGTCTGCTCTCTGCTTTCACAGCCTGCACTGGTCTGTCCATACGGATGCGGCCATCACTAAGCAGCTGGAAAAGCTTGTTTGCTCAACTCATGCTAAAATTGTTTCATAGAACATTATGTACCAGACTATTTCTTGGCTGGTTGTCCCCCAGATTCAGTCTTTGTGCTAAGCTAAGCTAAGCTAAGCTAAGCTAACTGACTATTGGATGCAGGTTTGCACAAATCAAATTTCTTCTGTGACACACACAAGACAGCAAATGTACATTTCCTAAGTGAGATTTTTCATGCAAGAAACTTAAACTCATGATGTTGCTTAGAAACTGCAGAACAACATGGATGTATTGAAGAGATGTCAGTTGTGTAACACTTCATTCCTGACAAGATCTACAAAAAATAAGAATATCTTCTTAGTCAAATAGAGTGGCTAATAGGCACATGAATATCTGATTTACAGCCTGTGAAATGGATTCACTTGTCACCGCGTAGTTGTTCATGCTATGAGGATCGCAGCGCCGCCGCAACAGAGATGTGAGGTGTCTTATTTCAACAGGCAAAGTGGTTCTCTTGAGGTGACTGAGCCGTTTTGTTTTGGTTGTGGTCGAGCAGTTTACTGTGTTCCACAGGTACCATGAATAAAACATTCGGACCTGTTAGAAGAGGCACCTTGGCTGGAGGGTCAGCTGTCCAACTGCAGCAGGAGACTACCCCATCAGGGGAAGTGCGCCAAATCGCTGCTGTTTGATGGAAAAAGCTGCAGGGGCAAGATAGGGAGAGATTGGGTGCAGATTTAGAGCCCCATGGCGCATATCCACAGGTAGGCTGCTACAGGGTAATACCCTTTGTGGATTACATCAATATTGGAGCTAAACATGTAATCATACACTGAGGGCACACTCCGGATCCATGAGGATAACCTTCAGTCCTAGCACAGCAAACTACTTTAACAGGAAAGAAGCCTCTCGGAATTATTCATGAGGGAAGCTGATGAACATCACAACACATTTGAATTTAATCTCAACATGCATGACAGAGGATGAATCTTTAAAACAAAACAGCGACTGTGTTGCTCAACGCTTTCCCTGTGATGGCATAAAGATGAACATGAACAAGAAAATGCGGTGTAAAAACACTGCTCTATTGTGCTCTTATATGCCATGACCAGCTTAATCACTGAACCTGAGAATCAGCAGAGTCTATTTGGGGCCCTCATCTCAGGCATGAAGTAAGCCAAATGGATTTAAGATACAATCCTGTAACTTTCACTGTCACTTAATTGCAAAACTACTCCTTTGATTAACTCTGTGTCGTTCTCGCTCTCTCTCTTAGTTTTCCTCTGGGAAATAAAGAGGGGGGGCACATAAGACTTGACTGACAGCTCATAGTTTATCAACAGCTGCCCAAAGCTCTTCTCTACCATAGCAGATGTTCTCTTAAGGATTAAATCTGCCTAAAGAACATGATAACTAAATGCAATATTAGATCGCGTCGGCAGTGCTCCCTGTAAAAACATGATTAAGTAATTCAAAGTTTTTTCACTTTCCATTGCAAGTAATTATCTTGTTTAGATGGCTGAGCGAGAGAGAGAGAGAGAGAGAGAGAGAACTCGTGATTGGATGTCGTCGATGTAAAACCGACATTTTTGGGTTTTGGTTGGAAAAACTAAGGCTGTGTCTCCTTCTGGTTGGAGTAACAGTATCAGATATCTAATGCAGAACCTTTGCAGGAGGTATGAATATTTTCTCACTTTAAATTAAGCTTATTCTCTATAAATATTGATGGCACTCTCTAACCAAAAGGGGATCCTGCCATCACTGCCGGGATCATTATATTCAACTCAGAGTCAGTTCTAAGACTGGGTACATTTGGTACATCAGCAGATCTAAAAGGGAAAGAGACAAAGTGAAAAAAACTGCCCAAATCTAGCCCTCAGGGCTTAGCAGAGAAACAGCAGCAGCTCCAGTGCTTCATGTGTGTCTACACAAGAGGCATTCATGCACAGTACTGAGTTGTAGGTCACCTCCATTTTGGAGGCTCTCAGAGCCCAATAAACAGTTAGTTACACTCTTAAGATGCAGGAAAAAAGACCTAAAGTGGAAAAATATGCTTCCTGTCATGTCTACGGTTATATATTGTGAGTCTAAAAGCGAGCCTCTGTAGACAGCTGTATTAAAATATGTGTTCTGTCACACATATGAGACGGATGACTCAAAAATGTGGCTGTGTAGCGAAACCAACATGTCAGCAGCAGCAGCAGCAGCATCACTGAGACCAAGACAGGCAACAGTGTGGCTCTGAATGTACATATGTGGCTTAGAGGTTTTCTTAAAGGGGAAGACAGTATTTCTTGGCATCATTGAGCAACAATTCCACAATAACCTTGCAGCATATTGTAGCTAAAGTGGTGTGATGGAGAACCACACTTGTGCACCTCCTCTTGGCTCCGTTGTCAGGCTTTAAATAATCCAACCTGTGACAGGGGATTTTAGCCAATCACACGGCTTTTCACTCAGAGAAGGTAAGACTGTATAAAGAGCAGCACAGTGAGAGGAGGATGTGCCGGTGCAACGGCTGCGATAGAGGACTCTGAGTGGAGTTTGGATCCTGTGTAAAGCACAAGTGAATGTTGACTTTTTGCCTATCGTTGTGCATTTGAAGCACACGCTTACGCCCGTGCTCGTCTGGTAGGAGGGCCGTGGAACTGGAGAGGCGAGAGGTAATAGCTTTCAAATCCTTCTCCAGATGTCTATCTACCCCAGCTTTCAAGAAAAGGAACACAAAATTGTACTATAATACCTGCATGAATCAATTCAGCTACTTTTCAACTCTATTCTTTACTGACAGAAAAACCAGAGTAGCTGGCTGTGGCCACTGAACGGTATATAAACGATCCATGTATCTATCCATTAGCTATACCTGCTTTATCCTGTACATGGTCACGGGCTGGAGCTTATCCCAGCTAACATTGGGCGCAAGATCAGGTACACCCTGAACATGTCACCAGAGCCGGTATCTTGTAATGATTAGCATGTGCAAATGTGACATCCTGGTTTCAGTTAACACCACATTGCAGTGGATGTAGAATGTACTCTTTCAGTTTGTTTTTTTAAACAGGAATTTGCAAAAAAGGGCCTTTTAGGTCTGGATCTGGGGAAACGCTGTCTCATTTCACTGCGTACTCTACAGCTGTTTGTCTATTTTATTTATTTTTTATTTTTCCTTTATTTAACCAGGTAGGTTAATTGAGAACAGATTCTCATTTACAATAACGACCTGGCCAAGAGGCAGCACAGAGCAGAAAATACAATACATCCATAAAAAACAATACACAAACACAACGTATCAATAAAAGGCTTTGAAGATAAAATACACTAAAAGCAGGTACAGGACTCGGTAAATAGTTGCTTCACTATATTTTAAAAAGAAGATAAAGGTATAAAGACACTGAGTTTGAATGTTTTTTGTAACTGGTTCCAGTCGAGGGCTGCAGAAAACTGAAATGAATTCAAAGACAGTATGGGCTTTGGGGATGAGGAGGTGGATGAGGTTGCTGTTGCGAAGTGAGCGGCTGATGTGACGGGTGATGAGTAGTGAACGTAGGTATGCCGGAGTTTGACCTATGATAGTTTTATAAATGAACAAATACCAATGGGTTTGGTAGGGCCAGTTAACTAGGCTGTACAGAGTGCAGTGGTGAGTCGCTGTAATTACAATAAAGCCTTTTGAACTTGAACTTTGAACTCATGTCAAAGTGAAAATAGATTTCTACGTGGTAATGCCAATTATTAAAAAAAACAAAACAAAACAAAACACACACACACAAGAAAAAAAGAAAAACGTATTCTCCCCCCTTCAAGTCGATGCTTAGAGATGTGTATAGATGCACCTTTACAGCATTGAGTCAGTGTGGATGAGTCTCAGTCAGCCTTGCACATCTGGACACGGCACTTGTACCTATTTTTACTTGGCAAAATTGTGCAAACTCTGTCAGGTTACACGTGAACTATAAGTGAACAAGTGTTTTCAGTTCCAGCAACAAATTCTCAGTTGGACTGAGGTCTGTTGTCTTTAAACCACTTCTTAATACTGGAGTCACTAAACAGACATTCACTGCACCAACATGATCTCCATATTACCAACTTGTAGCACCAACCGACTGCACCTGTGTTGGTGGGTCACTTTAAAGGGAGTAAATATTTCTGCAGCTACTTATTTTTATATTTTTAATTAATTGCATTACTTGGTAGAAAACTGTTTTCTCCTTGACATGAAAGAGTCTTTTTTGGGTGATCTTTTTGTCTAAAAAGGCAAATTAAACTGGCCACTATTTAATGTTGCAAAACAATAAATGAGGAAAACATGCAAAGCAGGTTAAATCTTTTAATTGGTGCTGTATATGTAAATCATTTGAATGGAAGTCCTATATTCAGGATGCTACCCGAGTAAAAATACAAAAAAATATCAGAGGAAAATGTAATTAAAGTAGCAAAAAGTGATTTAGTATTGCACTTTAAACAAGTAGGAACCAAGAGAAGATGCCTAACTACAGTGGGAGTGGTTGTGTCAGCCTTGATTTAGTCCCTGTACATTTTTCTCATGATGCAACCGGCGTTATTATACCTTTAACCTGCATTATCTGGTAATTAAACATGTCTGCATGCGTAACACCGCCAGGGTCATTTTTATCAAGCCTTAACACAGCTCCTCCAGAGTCACAGAGGACCTCATTCAACAGCTTTTCCTGGCTGATTGGTGCTCACTACGACTACTAACCTGACCTTTATATGTCAATTTAACAGAGATCCACTTTTAATGGTGTGGGTGGTGGAGGAACAACTAATTTTAGCTACTTTATATACTGTTGGGTAGTTTAATATGTATGTGCATCACATTGTAACATCAGTCATGAGACTAAGAAGAAGTCTGCCGAGTAAATAGCTACAGAAATTTAATATATCTATGCAGCAGAGGCATAAGGCAACAGAAACATGAATATACTGAAGTAGGAAGTATATTGTACTTCGCCACAGTGTTTGAGAAAATCCACTTAGTCATTTTCCACCCGTCGTGCCGCGGTGACTCAGCAGGTAAAGCTTCAGTAGATGGTCAGTAGCCGGACACTTATAAATTTTACATGCCAAAACATTAGGCAGGTATCACTGCCCGAACCTGTTTGTAGCCCCAGGAAGAAAAATCAATGAAGACAGATCATGTGGAGAAAATTTAAATGTATGGGCTCAGTGTTGTGTAGCGGTTTTTAGTTTCAGGCAGAAGTCGAGACAAACTCCAGACGAAGGATGAAACGAAGATAGCATTTTAACATAAAAAATGAATTTCAGTTTAACATTCTGATCAATCTCCATGTTAATATTGAAACTATTCAAACGCCCCAAAATATAAATGTTCACGGAGAGAATGTGAAGAGCCTTCGCCTCGGGTAACAGACTGTACTCCATTTTGCAGCAACAGCAGAAATCGCACCTCTAACTTTTTAATCACACCCTTGAGAAGTGCAGTTGACCTGTACAGTGATATCTGCCTGTCTGAGCTTGTGCCCCTCAGGCCAACTTCAGGTCATCCTGTCCGCCCCGGACCCCTGAGATCTTCTTCTCAATGAGGCCCGGAGTGCTGATGGAGTCTGGAAGTGTGACCCATGAAGTGGTCCAACCTTCGCCTCTTCACAACAGAGGAGCTACTCCTTCTCTAATTTAATCCTCTGAGCTTTGAGGCTGAGGCAGACACGTTCCGCGCACACATGTGCACACGTAGCGGATGTTGTTTTTTTTCCTCTTTTCGTGGCATTATGTGAACTGTTTACTTTGAAAAATAATTTAAGATTTATTTTTGTTGTCTTTTTATGCTAATTTGAACTCCGCAACCCATCGTTTCTCCCCCATATCTTTTCATCCACTTGTCTTGTATCTGACTGTAATACATAAGAGGTTAAGATGTGAATATATATGATGTGTCATAGAAGAGGAAAAACAGGTTGTTTTCACCCATCAGTATCTTGTTCTTGTCAGTATTCATCTCTTGTAGATGATCATGGAGCTGACTATATGCACAGATTTACAATGTGCAGACTTGTTTGGGTGTCGGTGTGTGTGTGTGTGTGTGTGTGTGAGTTCATGGTCGCGGTAATGCATTAGTTGTGTCTACAGATAAATCCAGGCACTCACCTTTGTTTATGCGTATCACTTCATGCATGCGACTGTATGTTTATCCAGCAGTCCAAGCCAATTTGCATCCACATTTTACTGCCATTCAAATCATTTATTCACCTCCCAGCCTGCAGCGTGGCTTCTGGCCTGCAGCTTTGTACCAGCAGCTGGGTTGCACAGCTCTTCCCCAGGCTTCTCCCACCATCGCTTGCTCTTTATCATGCATGGCACACCGCTGGACTACTGCAGGCGCAGAGCACTTCATCACCACAGCCTGCAGAGAGAAGCAGAGACAGACTGGAGGATGGGCTCAGGGTTCAAGAAGACCCCTATTAGGGTGGGATATCCCACAGGCTGCCAGGCTTAGCTGCATGATTTTTTTATTTTTTATTTGCCCCGGTTTGAAATATGAATTTAGGCGATGATGGGGTAAAATCGGATCTGTTCATGTTTAAAGATTATTGGCAAATTTCTTGGTGATAAGGTTGCGATCAACGTTATTTTAATTCGCTCAAACCAGCAGGCATTTCCCTCTTTAAATTCCAGCCTAAGGGGATATCTTCAGCTAACAGCCCTGTGGAGTGGTTTCAGTGCCGAACTCTGTCAGAGGACATCTCCGCTGAGAAAAAATGTTGAGTTGAAACAGAGGGGAGCGGAGGAGGGAGACTGTTTCCTGGTGTCAGCTCTAACTGGGCTGGGAGTATTCGAGCTTCTCTCAGGTACACTGATATCATCCCTGACTGCCTGCTGTGGAGAGAAACAGTTGCACCAAGGTGTCAGCTTTAAGTGGGTAGGGGAGTTTTGTCACCGATCAGCTATCAGCATTTCACAGTGACTCCTCACTGAGGTGTTCTCTGAGCCCACTGGATGTGGATCATCATTTCTGACTTTCCCTTCCCCTCCCAGCTTTTGTTTTTTATTCCCCTTCCTTTCATCTTCATTGGCTTTGCTCACTATTTCCTCTCCTCTCCTCTCCTCTCCTCTCAGGAGAGTAAATAATCTCCCTCAGTATCATGGATAATGGCTGCTCTCTATAACAGAGCTGTCTCTCCAATTCATCAGGTCTGACCTTCAGGATGCATCTTGATGAGTGCCGAAGGTAATGACACCGCTCTGCTCCCCGACACCCGCGCAAGAAAAAAAAAATACCCATAGTGGTGAAACACCATAATCAAATCAAGTTTGCATCTGATGTGATTGTTGCAGTGATGATACAGACAGACAAAGTATTGGCTTTCTGGTGTTTCTTTATTAGGAGTTATGCTACAATGCTACGTACACCTGGGCCTCTTATTTCATTTGCCAGCTATAATTTTTACTGCATCTGAAGAGAGCACTTTGATATTCAACAAAAGCATAGCAAAATGAATTTCTCCCTGTTTCCAAAATGTATTTTCAAGGGTTACAGTGTCCCTACAGGCATCGGGACTGGAGGAAAAAAAAAAAAAGTGGTGGCCGTGTAGCGGTGCAGGCTGATCTCCATAGAGACTTGTCTATTGTCTGTCTGTACGTCTGTTCTGCCTCCTGCCAAAACCGCCGCAGAGATACAAGCATGAGCAGAGTCGCTGCCTCATAAAGGACATTCTCTATGCGCTCCTGGTTCTGGGCTGCCGTTCAACCGTAGGCAGACTGCTTCCTGCATGTGTGGGTAGAACAACTCTATATCATCTGTTGGTCTGAATAGACAGCTCTTTGTAGAGCAGCTTAGTGTATGTTTGTCACAGACCCAGCCAACACATGTTTGACAGTGATCAAATGTTTGTGGTGTGTGTGGAACCTCCCACTCAAAGCAGTGAAGGGCAGCTCCACTAAATCAATACATATCAGTTTTAAGGGATGAAAATGATGATAAATGGCCGAGGGGATTGATGAGCAATGACCTGTTGTCTCCCGGCTGTGTAGGCTATTTTCTCCGAGGCTGCGCGCCCAGGTGCAGTCCGCGCTCGTACCTTTTAACACTTTAGCGTTTCCTAAATCCTGATTAGCAGGAGCCCTAATTACAGAGACAGGATTATTTGGGCGCATAAGTAGTTGGGATTAACTGTGAGTAACCTGATACTTTGTCACCGTGTTAGTGCACATGTCCATCTCCAGCAGTCAGGAATAATTTCTTCCCCTGGAGTGATCACTGATGGCACAGACAGGAGTCTTCTATCTCTGAGTTAATGAAACCATCCTGACACATCATTCTCCCAACACTAACTTTTATCTCCTGTCCTCCTGCAGACTGCCGTAAAATGACCATTATTCTTTCTGTGTGTGCGCGCGCGCGCGTGTTTTTGTGTGTGTTTATGCCTATTGCCTATGTATGCGTGAACAGCCCTCTCTATTCATCAAGGTGTCACCTGTAATGGCTGCTAAATTAACCATGTGTTTCGGGGAGCAAAGCTGGCTTGATAAATCTCTCTGTGGCGGGAGGCATGTGTGGTCCACTCCCATCCACCTCTACAGTGACCTTCCTCTACTGGGGGGATCCTCCGCTAAGGTTACTCACAGTTAATCCAAACAACATCTCCATAAAGAAAAAAAAAGAAAAAAGAAAAAGAAAGACTGTGGACAGTTAGTCTACAGCAGCGTGCGAGCCAAAGAGAAAACAGAACGTTCTGGTTCTGGAACAGAAGCAAAACAACTTAATTCAAATCACTGTGTGACAACTGCAGAATACTAAAATCCACCACAATCTGATTTTAGTCAACAGCGCCACAAAATCACACAGAACTCTGTTCGAAAATGATTTCTGTACGCTCACCGATGTACACATTAGAGGTTATTTCTTTTAACGACCCCTTCAATGGGAAATCTATTTGTTTTTTTTTTTTTACCTTGTTAATTTGTCCATTTGTTGTTTTTTTACATGCTGGCAGACACTTCGTGAGCAGAACAAGCAGTCAACACTGAGCCTTTCCACTGTGAAACTGCAATGAGAATCTCAATAACAAGGACGAAGCCGTTCAAGGTTTCATATGTAACAAACCTAAAGAAAAAAAAACCCTGTCAGCCTCCAGGGTGGGACTTTCTGCATCATTATACTTTTTCAGATTTGGCTCAAACATTTGTGGCTAAATCAAACCAAGATTAACTACTGCAACTAATAACTACAAGTTGTTACATCTAAGCCATTTTAAAGGCAGGAAGAGATTATTTTCATCAATAAAACTTTAAGATGTTGTAACTTTGACACACAGAGATGAGTTTACAGTCGTTGAATCAATAACCAGAGAGGATAATTAATTAACACTATTTCCCACGAGCCACCTATTGATTGTTGCTAGTTAAACATCACCAGATTGACAGACTGGGGCCAGTTAGGCGACAAGCAAAAGACACTGAACAACATGAGTATGTTTATGCGAGAAGGCGTCATTCCGACTGATGAACTCTCAGAGAATTATCACCTGACTGCAGGTCTTCTTAGTTATACATAAAGCATTAGCATCTTTTTATAGACAACAACTTTGTCTCTTCACTCTGAGCATCCTCATTTGCCGAAGCAGCAGGCAGCTGTTTTCAGCAATAAAGCTCTGACAAATGGACTGTACGCTGGCTGTCCGGCATCAAGCAGAAGGTAGACTAAAGTGACTGGGTTTGGTGGATAGTGGACGTAACATTTAGCTGCCAGAGCCAGATGTTTCTCCCAAGAGTCGGTAGAGGCCAAAACAAAAGTAAAAGATGCTGAATTTGACTGAGGAAAAA
>NW_007578231.1:141553-152626 GCF_000690725.1 Stegastes partitus
AGCAGGAAATATAGCATACATATTTCACTTCCTCGTCACAAACTGAGGTCACACTACCTTTACGTGTGTGTTGTAATCTGAGCTTCTCTGTTCTATGTTTTGGTAGCTGGTCCAGCTGAGTGCATGTGAGTCCCCCCTTTGAAACCATTGGCCTTCCTCCGCACTTAGAAATATAAAAGTCTGGTCCAGCGATTAGGTGGTGCCCTCAGTCCACAGAATTTAAAAGCAAAGTATTTTATTCATGCTAATTACTAACAACAATAGTCCAGTAGTTCTCTAGTTGTTTCTACTTAGAATTTTGACTTCTGGAAAGTAAGTAAGTAAGTTAGTTTTGTTGGTGTACTCTTGGATAAAGTAACTCATACTGGTGTGCTGTGTCCACTGTGTCCACAAAGTTCTCAGCTAGCATGTGACCTTGGAGCTCTTTTTAAAGAAAAAAAAAAAAGTCAGCATTTCTTGTGTTATATGTTCTCCCTTGTGACAGATTGTATTGTGTTGCTGCTCCAGCAGTCACAATAGGCCGGAGAACACTGGTCTGAGTCATCTGAGATACATGCACAAAAGACGCACAACAGTCTCGGTTCTTCTATATTTGAAAAACCTCGATGTCTGGAAAATTGTAGCATTTTTGCAATGCATTGTGGGAAGTACATGTATGCTGGGTGATAATGTTTCCAGAATAATGTCTTGTGGCATTTACCAAAGTAATGTGCTGTCATTGCTGCTGTCTTGCATTGGACTGTACCGCTTCACACATCTTTGGATGGATACAGATTCAGAAGTGGAGTGACCATCAGCCACCTCCTGTACATGGATGACATCTGGCGTGAGGAGTGAATGAGGCTTTGAGTCACTGGTCCAAACCACCAGGATATTCAGACTGAACAAGTGTGTGACCGTATGGCAGCAAAGAGAGTGAAGGGGATCATGACTGAGGAGGCCGAGGTACCAGAAGGCAGCATAGCAGAGTGTCTGGGTATCCCACAGTCCAATGGGAGCCACGACGAGGACGCAAGGTCGGCAGCAGCCAAATACCTCCAGAGGGTAAGACAGGTGCCAGCTCAAAAGTGGGAATAAGATCCAAACTATTAACATGTATGACCTACCAGTCATCAGCTGGAATAGTTAGCTGGCCACAGGAGGAGAGAGATGCCACAAGATACGAAAACTCCTCACAGTGCGCGCAGTCCAGCACCATGAGACTCCACCAACAAGGAAAAGAGGAGGCAGGTGAGGATTAGTGAGTGTCAGAGCCACTATCCAGGATGATTCCATGAATACATCAGGAGGACGGCCCCCCCGGGAATGAACTGCTAAGAGAGCGCCTCGGGCAGCAGAAGAAAAGGATGATGAAGAGGAAGGGGAAATATTGTGTAAGACCAAACCCCTCTATGGGATGAATCATCAGCAGATAGAGGAGGTGGTTGACATCTGAAATCCTACCTGTGGCTAAAAATGGTGTAAAGAACAGCGCCGAGGCTCTGATCACGGCAGCACAAGCGTGGGCCCTGAGCACTAGATGCAGTGGAGGCAGGGGTCAGGACCTAAAGAGCATCCTGAGTAAAAAGGCCCCTGAGACAGTTCAGCACAAAGTAGCAGGATGTAAGACGCAACTGGGACAGCGTACACTGAGAGGCACAGTGGCCGGGATTTTGTACAGAAACATCTGTGCCGCGTATGGGTTAGAGGTTCCCAAGTCCCACTGGGACACACCAACAAAAGAGGCTGAGAACAACAAACACAAGATCCCGTGAGACTTCAATGCATCTGTGAGACAAGTCATATTTAACTGCTTTAAGAATGATGCCTCTCATTTTATGTAACGCCTGTTGCCTCGACCATCTCAGGTAGGGCAAAGATGCAAAGGCAGGAAGGCGAGGAAAGGAATCAAGGGTGTTCAAACTGGGAAATGAGATAAGGAGGAAGTCTTTGGGTCTCCTGAGGTGTGTTGCATCAGTGGCTTATAACAAGTGTTGGCTGTGTTCGACTCCAGCCTTGAGTCTTTGGCTTACCAAACTCATGAACTCATCTTGAACCTCAGGAACCCGTTTTAAGTTGCGAAAATGAAAGAAACCCTTAATGAAAGATTGCACGGAGTTACAGAAGCTACGCGGTGAGCATCTACACAGAACAACCACAGAAGTAGGATGAACTAAATCAAACATAGCAGAAGAAAACACAATTCAAATGCCGTAATGACAGCGAGGAGGGTGAATGGATCAAGGTATTGCACTATAATGATTTTTGGCACAGCTACAGGAAAAAAAAAAATGGAGGGAGGATTAAAGTAAAAGAGAAATAAAACAACGGGCCTGTTACAGAGAGCAAAAACACAACAAAAGGAGTAGTATCCCGGGGTGCAGATTGATTCCTATCAGCTGGTACATAGACAGTGACCTGCGGGGAGAGCTTATCTCGGCTCATGCTCTGTCTCTCCTACATTTTGATCCCACCGCTGTAGGGTGTGGACCGGTTGGGAGGAACAGAAGGAGAGAAGTTGGACGGATAGATATGAATGATGGAGGAATAGCTTTATAAATATATGGAGGGGACGATCGGGGGGCCGGACGAACGAACGAGGGGAAGCGTCGCTGAAGGAGAGGAAATACAGCAAAAAGGAAGGTAGACGGGGGAAGAGGGAGATGGAGCGATTGTGTCTGGAGAAAGTCTGATAGATAGGGGACAGAGTGGGGGAACATCAGGAGAGAAAGGACGGCGCGAAGGGGGGAAAGAAGCCTCCCTCTGCAGAGTAATCAGGGCATGATCAGCAGATGGGAGGGCAGGGAGAGAGGAACGAGAGGGACAGCTGGAGAGATGGAGGAGATAAAGCAGCGACAGGGGAGAGAGAGAGAGTTGCAGAACAGAAGCATGGAGACCGGCCAGCATGTAGGGAAAAAAAAAAAAAAGAAAAATGGAAGATGAAAATGGAAGAGCAAAGACGTGGAGAAACAAAGGGAGTAGAAGAGCGGCGGACGCTGACAGAGAAAAGGATGATAAAGTGTTCACTTAGACGGGCTAACACGCTGACTGCAGGGTGGAGGGACAGGCAGCCACGTATATGCACATGATCAGTCAAATGGACAGAGGATGAGAGGATGGAGGAGGCTGCTTCTAACTTCACTCCAACTCAACACCTTAAAAAAAAAAAAACGGTCATTTCAGCTTTTACTAATGCAGCATTAGCGCGGAGGCAATAATCTTGAGAGTATTCCCCGTAGATAAGACACATTATTATGTGTTTTTTTTCCCACCCTCATTCTTTATGCAAGTTGGACTGGAATTTTCTTTATTTCCCTTTATATTAATTAGCGAGATCAGTGCTGATTCACTGAACCTGACCTTCCCTCCCAGCTCATTACTCCTTCACAAGTAGATGCAGTTCACCGTCAATTAACTAACTTTTAATGAAGAGAAGGGCTGTTGAGCAAGACCTACAACTGCTCTGGTGGTAATGTAACACACCACTACCTTTACAGCTTTTAATGGCAACCTGCGAGCCTATCATCACACAAGAATACTGTTTCAAGAAAGCAGGTAATAACGGCTGTGAAGGGCAGGTTCACAAAAGTGTTGAGAGAACAGCATTAATGAACGTGTGCACTTGCATGTTAAATACCCACACTTCCCTCTCAGCAGGTCACGCGGGCGGCACATGTGTGACGAAGAATGACTGCTATCTACGGAGTACACTTTGCTTTACCAATGTAATGCGATGCTATTAGTTTTAAGCACCTCGCGGCGCCATAAAATAGCCCACTGAGATGCTCATAAATTGATTCACTGATTAATTCACTTCTGTGGTTACGTTTGTCCTGCAATGTCCAGGAGAGCGTCAGCCCTGCAATTTGTTGCATGAGTTATGATAACAATGCATTAATAAACTTGATTTATATAGCGCCTCTTGAAAACAAAGCTACAAACTGCTGTACAATAAAAACATATCTTAAAACTTAAGATATATGGATAAGATTAAACTTTTATTAATCCCAAAGAAAGGTCTTTTGCCAGATGTTGTTAAAAAAATAACAAAAAAACATTAGTAAATGCAGTGCCTCGTAGAAATGCAATAATATATAAATACTACACATATACAGGTATTGGCCTGGCTCACAAAAATGTCTATACAACGAAACTAAACTAAAAAATTCTGAGGAAGATGTATTATATTTAGGATAAGATAAGATAAAAATTAAGATGTATTATATTTAAGTTAAGCTAAGCTAAGCTAAGCTAAGTTAAGTTAAGTTAAGTTAAGAAGATACAACTTTTATGCTTCCCAAAGGAAATTCTTTTGCCAGATGGTGCTGAGAAAACAAAATTACATTAGTAAATGCAGTGCCTAGTAAAAATGCAATGATATATAAATACTATACAGATACAGGTATTGGCCTGGCTCACAAAAATGTCTATACAACAAAACCAAAACTATACTAAAAAATTGTGAGGAAGATGTATTATATTTAAGATAAGATAAGATAAAAGATGTATTATGTTTAAGTAACATACTCATAATTAAGTTAAGCTAAGCTAAAACTAAAGCTAAACTAAACTAAACTAAACTAAGATAGGATAAGCTAAGATAAGCTAAGCTAAGTTAAAGTAGGTTAAGATAAAACTTTCATGATTCCCAAAGGAAATTCTTTAGCTAGATGGTGCTCAGAAAACAAAATTACATCAGTAAATGCAGTGCCTAGTAGATAAGCAATGATATATAAATACTATACATATACAGGTATTGGCCTGGCTCACAAAAATGTCTATACAACGAAACCAAAACTATACTAAAAAATTGTGAGGAAGATGTATTATATTTAGGATAAGATGAGATATAAGATGTCGTATGTTTAAGTTAAGTTAAGCTAAGCTAAGCTAAGTTAAGTTAAGTTAAGATTAGACAAGATAAAATTTTTGTTATTCCTGAAGGAAATTCTTTTGCCAGATGTTGCTCAGAAAACAAAAATACATTAGTAAACGCAGTGCCGAGTAGAAAAGCAATTATATCTAAATACCATTTATTACTAATAATAAAATCAGTAAGCTAAAATAAGTCCATAGAATACAAAAGTAACAAATAATACTGGCAATGATACTGAGATCGTAAGGAAACATTAAACATGATAGTGAAATATTGCACATGCAATTGACAAACAAGATCAAATATTTTAAATGGAAACACCAGTTATCATCAGTTTAAGAAGACAGCAGCTGATAATAGTTTGAAGAATTAAAAATGATCCTGAGTTTAGCTGCCTGACATCTTCAGGTACAGCCTTGTCTCACTAACTTGTTTATACAACTAAACTGCATTCTCAATTTTGAGGGAGATTGTTTTTTAATGTTTGTGACATATCAAACTTGCAGTCAGAGGAAGATATTTTAACCCAAAGCATGACGAACTACACAGCTTTGGTGTCTAAACCTAAGCAAACTGCAAGTGAAAACAAGACTAAGCAGCAACTCAAAATAAACTTAAGTCTCCTGGGTGAAAGTCCTTTTGCAGGCTATGCTGAGAGGCCTGGTTAGCAACGGCACAAAGAATTAAAGAAAACAACAAGCCAGAATTGAGAACCATTAGCGAGGCCCTGCCAGAGGATCTAAAGCAACTATCGGGCTCATAGGGACTTAACAGATTGCAGATACAAGCAGAGGCCAGACCATTCAAGGTCTTAAAAAAACGAGCAATAAAATTCGAAAAATTCTACTCTAAAACTCACTGGTAGCCAGCGGACTGCAGCGAGGATTGGTGTAATATGGTTGTTTCTTCTAGTACGCGTTAAAAGCCTGGCAGCGGCGTTTTGTATCAGCTGCAGTCTTTGGATGTTTCCCCTGATGGCACCAGAGTAAAGTGCATTTCAACAGTCGAGTCTGGAAGAGATAAAAGCATGGATGACCTTTTCTTAGTCTCGAGAAGAAAGGATTGACCTGATCTTGGTTAGTCGTCTCGGTTGGCCAAAAAGAAATTCTATGCATGTTATATATAGGTAGCAGGCAGCTTTTCAGCGACGGTACTTGGTGCTGCTTTGACTCCCATGAAATTTTTTGCGTAGATCTCTATGGCGGCCAGAAGATGTACGCTTTGAGTGGTAAATGATCTCCACTTGGATAATGCTTCTCTACTTTTTACGGTACTTAAAACACTTTCCAGTGTTTTCTCATTTCCATACACATTTACACACCACTAGTGGTTGGAGCTGTGATGCAAGTCGCTCACCTGCCATTAGGAGCATCTTGTGTCTTGCCCAAGGACACTTAGGCACTTTGAAAGGCCAGGGATTGAAACGGCAACCCCGCAATTAGTGACCTATCCACTCCACCACCTGAGCCACGCTCGCCCACTCCAATGACGCTGTGACATTTCATCTGGCGACGGCATCAGCATTTGACATTTTCAACTTTGGTTTACGACCAAATACCTGCAAAACTAATGACCTTCGCATCATCTTTATCTGTAATTGGTGCAAATATTAATATGCCAACGGGATACACTGAGATGATGATAGAGCAGCTTCACATCAGCATTAGCGCTCACCCCCGTATACCTGCAGCCTCTCACAGAGCAGCTAGCATGGCTGTGGACTCATTTTATCCAATTTGTCACTTTTAAATCACAATCTCGCTGCAGCTTCCAACAACAAATTCAAAGTTTTCTCTGCTCGGCACACAGAGCAGTTACTTTTACCTTTAGTGCACAATAGTTGGTCCGACCTTACTTGTCATCAAGCTTCTGCTGAAAAGTCTCAGTACTTCAGGCAACGTGACATCCACACATTCAATTCATATGTGACCTTGCAGGTTCCTTTTCTCTGTGCATCACAGCAGAAACACTGACATGTGCCCTTCGGATGATGGCAAATAAAAAAATATATCTGTTCCGCGCTGACGAAAAGTATACATTTCTGCCCTTGTTGGAAAGAGAATAAACGAGGCCATCGCCTCTTCACCCTGAAAAATCACAGACTAATAATAAACTTGAATAAAGGCTATGGTAATATGAGGATTTTCAGGTGTGAAATTACAAAGCATGTCTCATGGTTGTTATTTTTGTACTGCTCTCCAAAGACCTTGCATCGCCTTTGTGAACACTCACCTCCTCATCAAGAGCAGACTGCTTCTTTCAGTTTTGTGCACTGCTGACAAAAGCTTGTCTGGAAAATTTGAAGTTGACTATATGAGAACCATGTCATACATTAGGCCTTTTTACAGAATACAGGTTGTGCTATGACGATGGAACGGTGAAGCTGTGCAGCGGATAGTACCGATTCTGGGTTTTAATCCACTGACCTGCGGCTGTTTTCTCAGGAGTTTGCATGTACTTTCTGTGCCTGCGTGGGTGGATGGACGGAGTCAGCATTCAAATTAAGTATTTGTTCATATTAATTTTTTGAATAATTTGGTTAATTCTGCACATTGCCCTCTCTGCACAACCGGAACCTGCGACTTTCGTTTTTTTTGTTATGCTCTCACTGCACTGATCAATGCGGCTGTTCACGCTGAACGGCGACACCAAAGCTCCAGCTGCTTTAGTCTGGTGACAATTCAAATAAAGTGTATTCTAACGAGACGGCTTTGTCTTTGATATTGACAAAAACAGAATTCGGCAGCATTCATTTGTGCAGTTTCACTATAAACAGAAAGTGAGACGAAGAAACAGAAAAAGAAAGCAACAGTTTTTACAAAAGAAAAAATATGAAGGCGCGGAAGATGCTTGAAGATGCCGACAATGATCAGTCTGTCCTTCAGTTAAGGTCACCGCTATATCAAGACTACAGTTTTAGCTATAATGTGTAAAATATTATGTAAAATATCACAGCTCATAACAGCTCTTTTGACTGCCGCCGTGTACGGAAATTGGACTGTAGAACTTTTGACCGAAACAGAACCAATTCTCTGAAAGCCGAATCGTTCAAGCGGTTATTCTGGACGACCTCCCTCCAACTGCACATCAAACGACACCCTGGCTATCTAATACAGGGCTCACGGTATTAGCGGCAGTTAGGCTATTGCAATTACAGAAGCGGTTTTGCAGCGTGGAGGTTAACATCCTTGCATTCGTGGGAGCTGCGGGTGTCTATTTTGCTCGCTACACATTTTACTACTTGGCTTTCCTGGAGGGGTTTTTCTGTTTGTGCAAAAGCATCGCTCCAGAAATTTTTTGCAATTTATCCACTTTTAGACATAAAGCATCACGGCAGCTGGTACGGTGGTTAGCGCCGTTGCCTCACAGCAATGAGGCTCTGAGTTTGAACCTGGCTAGAGCTGCATCTTCTCCCGTAGCTTCCGTCGGTTATTCTGATTGTTCCGACTTCCTTTAGCAGTCCAAAGGCATACATGCTGGGTTCACTGGTGATTCTAAATCAGCTGTAGCGTGATCTGTGCATGGTTTATTCCACCTCTTGGCAAATATCAGCTGGGATTGGCTCAAGTTCCTCACAGCGGATGGAAGCGTTAAGCATCGAAAAGCATTTTCTGCAACTCAAATCATAAGATGGTTTGATGAGAACGGCGAGATCTCCCAAGAATTACACAGTTATTAAATGTATAATTGTATATATTCTGCTTGTTTTATAGTTCTGTCTGGGAACACGCAGGTAAAAAAGAACACTTTTTTTCACCTTGATCTTTTTCATACTTGAACTCAGCTACTTCAACCGTCGTCCGTGGAGACAACAGCGGATGTACTTAAATTTTGATTGGTTGACTGGTTTTCTTGGCCGGTATTTTGCTCAAAATCCATTATCCATTCGGCAGAGGCAGACTAGTAGAACAAGGACAAGAGGAAGGCTTGAGTGAGTCAGACACCCAAGGCTTTTGCTTAGTTAAAACATGCTGGGTTGATGTAAGATGCATAATCTGTCAGAAAAGCTAACACACATTTCATTTAATGGACACTTATCCCAAAAGTCAGGATGAGTGCCAGCGTTTTTAGTGTGTCAGTCTCAGTGGGACGCAAACCCTTGCTCTTTCGCAGTACTCCACAAAACCAAAAAGCTGTGTTCTTGTTGACTACAAGCTGACCCCAAGCTTTGAGAAGAGGCTCTTAAGGGTTTGTTGATTTGTTGCCGCTCTTCTCCCCATAACTGAAGATGCTGTTAGAACATTTTAAGAAAACTCGCCAAAGAAAACAACCAGCGAAATTTAAACTTTCGGAGTCGATACATGCCTTTCACCCCAGAAAGTAAATTGCAATATTCATTAGAGTTTTGGCAGTAATGTGAAGAAATGTTTGTTTTGATTCAGACAGTATTAGATGACTGGGTGGAGAGAAAACAATGAGCACATGTGATGCTACCTACAAGTGGCATCTGTTGGTGGGAAAAGATTAAATCTATATTGAACAGTATGAGGCTCAATTTGACGGAGCGCAAATTTACCTTTTCTCGGAGATTAAAAAGTAATGTTTATATCTGATGCAATTTCTTCTGCTGGAAAAAAAAGATAGCACACAATACCTAAATGATGTGAGTTACAGCCATGCAGAGCAGACTGTGTCTGGGTTACATCAGGACACGGATCAGCCCAGGTTAATTTTTAATGAACTGCCTTGTGTTGTGCTCATTCACTCTCCAAGATACGTTCTTATACGGCGACATCTGGGGTGCGATCAGGGCGCTGGGTTCACCTGTTACACAGGTAAGCATTTGTTCTTTGTGCCCATAGGAAGGAGAGATAAAGTACATGTTTTGCTCGATTTGAAGGGTTAGTGGAGGGCAAAAATCATCAGCATGCACACAGTGTAAAAAATGTGTGCCAAGATTTTGTTTTCTGCCTTCATTACACCCTTAACCTTGACCTTAACTCTTCATATTTCTTTCAACAATTTCCAAACTTTTGAAGCTTTGACCTTTGTAAATATTCATAAATAAAACAAAATATTTGAACGGCACAGAGAGTTATGGGGGAGTTTGGGTTGAAGTAAGTTTGGGGGCAGTGTGCTGGGAGGCAAGGTTGTGCTGTGCTACTTGCTAAACTCTCTGGCTCGACTAAAGTGCATGCTTCTGTGTGAACACTGTTTGCCTTGAGTTTTTCTGCGCTGCCGTATTATCTCTGCATGTTGGATGGGAGAGGTCACAGCTGGAGGCTAAGCTCTGCTATTCCATGTGAAGAGGCTGCTTGTTGTGGACCCCAGCTTGCTGCTCTAATGAACTCTTTCACCTGCTACAGTCTTCGCTCTGTTGTCAGGAGCTGAGGGCCAAACGAGACCAGAACAGCATGATGTAGTATGAAACTGCATTAAGCGAGTAATCAGCCACAGAGGCGACAGCAGCGGCACACAAGTATTTTGGTCGCATGTTGTAAACACCACAGAACAGAGATGTGCTATAAATATATATATATATTTTTTCCCTTCCGGCAACTCTCCCCACCAGAAAAACAGTACAATTGCTCGCCCAAACGCTTGAAATGACCTATGTTTATGTTTTCATGACAGGCGGTCTCTTGCTGTTTCGTGAATAATGATTGTCCTCTAACAGTAGCGGAGGGAGAAGTAGCATGATGTTGATTTAAAACAAAACAAAACCTCTTCAGGAGGAGGTCACGCTGACTTGTTGGGGGAACAATGTGTGTAATTTCTACACAGGGAAATGTGTTCACCTTCTGTTCCATACCAAAAGTCAACACGAGTTTCCTTTCATCACGTTTCCCTGGCTTTAAAGCGACGGTCTTTTTCATAAGGATAAACATCTGCTACATTCAGGCCCTTACCAAACAAGTTCACAGAGCACTGATCAGTGTCAGATAAATCTCTGTATTTCGCAATATGCCGACGTTTTAAATGTCTACTTATTGATTGGTTTACCTGAGGAGCAACCATAGCAACCGACGTGGAGTAGACCACAACAATGAGGAGAATGGCCGTGCTAATGGCAGAAAAACCAAGAAAGCATCCTAGAAATTCAGTTAGTGATGGTCTAGACATAAAAGAAACTGCATTTAGAGGAAGGTTTACAGTCTAAAAGAGAAACTAATCAATGGCGAGGCATACGTAGGTCACGCATCAGCTGCATTTGTATAATTACTGTCACTGCCAGAAGGTGAAGATGAAAGTAGTACACTGCAGGTTCAGCCGTGGCC
>NW_007578231.1:153200-200095 GCF_000690725.1 Stegastes partitus
TTGTCGTGCTCCCCGAGATGTTCCTGAACAGTTTCCCGGTGTGTCAGAGCGTATTGTCCTACGTGGAGCCTGCTGCCATCGGCTGCTGGTAGGTGGTGGAATCTGTAAAAGAAACATCCACGTTAACGCCAGGATCCAAGGTTTACCTACAGATCATTGCATTGTAATGACATGAGGAATGCAATTCACTCCACCTGTCAGTGGTTTGTAACGCTGAAGCTGACTGAGTTATGAAACTACGCCATTTCTAAAACTCCTGGGGGGCAGTAGGGATTTGAACAAATTTGACTCAAGTGGAACTAAATTAGGAACGATTTTCAGTCAGGGTATTTTTGATATTGATAGCAGAACATGGTACAAGTGTGTGGCATTGAGTGCCATGGTGTTTTGATCACTGACAGTATATAAAGACAGATGAACCCTCTGTGACATCACCCATAAGTTTCCTGAAGCTCATCTTGCCTGCCCCATTGTGTAGAATGAAACGGTCTGGCTGCAGTACACTACTATTCTGTTATAGCGAGGAAAAAAAAAATGTTTTGGCTTGTTTGTATTTCTTTAAACCAATCAGAGTCTTCATAGGCAGGACTAAGGACGTGACTCCATTGAAAATAGTGATAAGTGGATCTGTTTTGGCGTGCAGCAGGACAAGAACTGTGATATAAAAGGAAATATCATCGAAGAAAACAAGCATATACACCTTACTAAACAATTAAAACTGGGTTGAATGATAGTGGCTACTTGAGGCTGTCTCACATTTGGCCTTTTTGGTTTTATTATGTGGTTTATATATTTTAGGTTCAAGTTCTGTGTTTAACAAGGCATCATGAGAAATTACTGCTAAAAAAATGGTTGATGATACGTTGGTTCATGATGCTAAAGCAGGTTTCAAGTCTGTTTAGAGATTTTTTTAAAAATTGTATAGAAAAAAATGGAAGCCAATGCTCACCTGGAATAAGATTTAAAAAGAAAACCAACAGAAAACCAACTATTTTGTCACATGGGGTTGAGGTCTTGTTGGGCAGAACACAGACACTTGATGCAATTGCTCTTGTTTAGTCTCTCCGTATCTCAGGAATCTCAATCGTAGTGACAGAGTAATTCCCTCTTGTCCGTGGCTTTTCTCTCGGGCCTTTAAAAGCATCGCCGATATTTGCCATTGTCCGAAAATGAACGTTGAAATGAAGTAAGATTTCTCCATCAGCCTGCCACATCTGACAAGTCAATGAAAGTCAATAGGTGTCAATGAGGGGCCAAAACTCAATTGAACCTCTCAACTACCTCCCGCTTGTCTCTCACATATCAATAGGCGTTTGTAGCTCTACATCAACTTTAATGAAGTCTGTCCCTTTCTCTGCTCACACCTTTTAATCTTGTATTGACGTTTCTTGGCGGCCTTGTGATAACAGCTTATAAGTCACCTTTATGGAGGCAGCAAATAAAGTGGTAACTACAGCTGCTGAAAGGCCGTCAGAAACAACAGAGCTAGTAAAAGTAAGAAATATGTAATAGGATTCTCTTTATTCCTGATGGAGGAGAACTGCTTTACAGACAACTATTGAGGGAAAATTGAGGCGAGATTGAAATCGTTTTTGATGTCGTTCTTTCCCCCCATCTTTGATGGGCGAGGTTTTTTCTTTCCTGTTTTTTTTCACTCTGCACATTGTGAGTACATGCAGTCTGGCTGTTTTTTTGATGGTTGGCAAGCAGGAGCTGGGCTGGAACTGCAGGTGCAGCACAATACAGAACATCTGCATCTGTGTCTCGGTGGGGGGAAAAAAAGCAGGCATTAAAACTGAAAAGCCAAAGCAAAATGGAACGGCATCTGTCCTCTGTGTTTAATGCGAGCCGACCCCTCCATTGTGATGCAGATAAGCGTCACCCCGGCAGCACCTCAGGTGATTAACCGCACTGTATTTGTGAAAGATTGTATAAACAAACAGGTGTCCTCCACTCCCTCTGCAGCTCATTATAACTCTGCTCATTTTTGTTTTTGCTTTATTTTATTGCATCTTTATCAACTGAACAGTGTCTATTTTGAAGGAGCAGCACACTCACTTAGCGACTAACTTATGTGTGTGTGTGTGAGAGAGTGCGAGTGTGTGCATATGTTCTGCACAGACAGTCCCGGTCCTTATTGGGGCTATTTCCTAGCCTCTAATGGGGTGTGTAGAGAACAGTCTCCCTGCTGTAAAATGTGACTCAGGCAGACAGAGCATGTTGGCTAATGGCAGGTGAGAGATTGAAATGCTTCAAGAAAAGGACAAAAGCAGGACACTCCGGTGTGTTAATGTCAGCTTTTAACACGCGCCGAACAAAAGGCGGCAGGAGAAATGATTTGGAAGACAAAACAAAGTGACACCTAATGTGCTTCATAGTGAACACAGACAGAGGAGTATTGTTAAGCAAGCGAGGTAGAGTGTTACAGGAGCTCTGGCTGATGCATCTACGCGTGTGTGTGTGTGTGCGTTTGTGTGTATTGTATGTGCTCGCCTCAGAGCTTTTGTGCGAGTTGTGGAGTGGGTGGCTTTGCAGCAAAACCTCTGCATCAGCATCTTCTCTCTAGCGACCAATTAGCTTAGACATTCAAAAAAATTTTCAAAATAACTTTTCTCCATTTGCATCTTTTTCATTTGCTTATCTCTCATTCAACCGGCAGCACTTTCTCTGCCTCCTAGGCTTTCTTCAGCTTCAGTGATGTCACACCTGCAAGATAATTGGATAAACTCAATTCAAAGAAAAAAAAAAAAAAAAAAGCTCATGGATACCAAGACAGTGAGGCACCATTTAACTACTGCAGAAATGGGACACAGCTGAATACATTCGGGATGGAAATGTGAACCTGATACCTGTTATGAACGCCGGATTCAAAAACCATCATTATATTTGTAATAAACTAATTTATCCCGACATCAGCGTGTGATTATTTAGCCTTTAAAAATTTCAGATGCTTTTTGTGCATGTTTGCGTGCATTCGTAAAGGAAGAAAGTGCACACCTACAGTATTTATGTGCAGGAGCGATTCTCCAACGCTCACGATTGTTAAGACTCTGCCATCTCCGTGGATCAATTCCCTCTGAATCGGGATGAATTATTAATGCCCACATTCTGTTTTTTTTTACTGATGGAGAAATCATTCGAGATGGATTTTTCTTGAGCTCCCAATGAATTCATCGGTTGTTTAAGGTGTCAATATTATTTCCTGATATTGCTCCGCTAGAAAGACGCGCTTGATCTGGATCCCTGACACGGTGACACCGGCGCTCCGACCTTGAACCCAACACTTAACCCGGCGCGCGTCGATACATATTCATCGACGCCGTTCGCCCGTCGCATCCCGCCAGGACGGACGTGTTTACACGGGGACGCAGCCGTGCAATGTGTCACATTTCCTTAGCATAAATTAGCAGCTGCAGATGATTCTACCCATTTTTTTAAAAAAAATTAAAAAACATGCAGCCAATGTGGTTTTCACACGATAATGCAAGCCCGGATCCTTCTAAATGACTCCTGTTAGCAAAACTAGAGCTTAAGGAGGGTTACGCTGCTTCCACTTCAAGTTTCATTACGACTTAATTAAACTTTAAATTTAATTCCGCATCTTTAGAGGCAGAACCAAAGAGGATTCCCCCACCAATGCCCCGATAATTCCGCGGAAGGAGCGACTTGGGAGACAAATGATATCGTTACCTTAATGTCAAGGGAGGTGCCAACGCCACTTTGAGACGGTGACTGACAGCTCTGTTTGTGCGAGACCTCAGCCAGAACGGGATGAATAGAGCACAGTTAAGCGTCGCCAGCTGAGATCAATAGGCTACAGTCTCAGGTAAGCACTGTGGCTTCACCCGTTGGGCATTTCCTGAGAACGATGATAAATGCGCGCCGTTGGCTGCTTTGAAATGTGATATTTTTCATTTGTCACATTATATCATGTCACATCAGTGATTATACAGGAAAAAGAAATGAGGAAACGGAGGCTACTGCGAGACATTATTCCATTATCTCATAGAATAATGTTTTGCACAGCCTCAGTGGACCTCGATAACGGCGAGGCAATATCAACACCAGGATATTAGAAATCCACGTTAAAAGTTTCTCGCACTTCAGCTCTCGTGGTGAAAATATCAAAGCAAACCAGCCGCATTCAGGTGGCGTCGTATTCAAAATTGTCCCGCGAGGTTTAATGTGTTTTGTGCGGACTTAATAAGATGATATAGCGAGACGCGAATAGCACGAGGAGAAGAGAAAAGAGAACCCGGGACAACTCTCCCTGCAACATGACCGCCTGTCTGTTGGAGCAGTAAGCCAACCACGGCGCCTCCCGGGGGACCTATCAGCATCTGCGGCGGCAACAAATGGCTTTCGCTGGCCGGTCCAGTGTAAAGCGACCGCTGAGGGATTGGGGCTCTGGGAATGACCTGTAAACCAAACACATCACCGCGTTCAGTCTGCTGCCTTATTAATCTAATCAACAGCTCATTCAGCGCTCCTCGGAGACAGCCATCACGGCGCGGCGGAGAAACCAAAACAGACAATGACAGTCTGGTCCATTGAAAACTGTTTGGAGGTTGGGATCCCTTTTCCAATTACAGTTTAAAAAACAGTGAAGGGATTCAAAAAGTCAACTGTGCTTCTGTGAAAACACGTTTTGTGTAGTTTAAACACCGACGGCACCGCTCGTCGCCAGCTGCCAAATTCCATCAACTCGCATTAACATAAAAACACACAATGCACCGAGGAGACAAATAAAAATACGTGATCAATATGTTCCACTTAATGAACAATGATTAGGATTGCAAAGAAGCTTTTAATCACTTCTTGATTCATTTGATCACCTTATGTCTTTTCGAGGTTGTTTTTGTTTTGTCAAATCGAGTATCGCCGAGGAACAGAACACAATAAACATTTTATAAGCGTTATATTATTCCTTTTAACTCAACCCGTTTAATCCCAAAGCCAAAATTTGACATCTTCAGATATGTTTTTTTTTTTTTCAACCAACCGTCAAAAGCCCAAGGATGTTCCATTTAAATCGAAAACTTTTGAGAGTCAGACACAGAACATGTTTTATTTTATTTTATTTTTAATTATTTGGTAAAAAAAAAAAAAGTAGTCAGTTATTAAAGTTTTTTTGAATTTTTGAAGGTCATTACAAGTGGGAGTCGCATCTAAGAAATTAACATCGACAGGCGGGAGACCAACTTATGTTTGAAATAAAAGACTATAGAACCTTCAATGATTTTTTTTTTTACCAAGTGGCTTAAACAAGGATAATAAAAAGGTTTTGTGGCAGGTAAAAAAAAATGTCTACTGCGCTTACAAAGCTGAGCCGCAGATACACCGAGTGCATCAGTCAATGGGAAGAAAAAGCAAACAATAGGAGAAGCCGTCAAACAGCTTCGTGACTGCATATATATATATATATATAAAAAAGCTGCTTGATTTAACGTGGACCACCATCACCTCTGAAGTATTCTCCTTGTGCTAAGAGGCAGTGCATGCTCCAAGTGCTCCTGCTACGCTCGGAGTGCTCCCTGGAAGTTCACGAAGCATGACAAGAATCTCCTCCACTGTGTCAAAACAATGACCCTTCAACTTCATTTTGGTGAAGAGGAAGAAGTCGACGGACGATAGAGTGAAGCAACAATCGTTGTGGCCAAAAAAAAGCAAACTCCTGTGCTTAATCAACGTGCTGTGAGTGGGCACACAAACCCAACCGGAGCATCCGCATGCCTGAACACCCTGAATGCTTTCCCTCAGACATCTCAGGACCGTCTAATAAAACTCCGTGTTGACAGTCTGACCCTGAGGGATAAATTCGAAATGCACAAGTCTGTAAATGTCGAACCAAAAATAAAAAAAAAAACGAGCATGCTCTTTGATTCTTCCACTGTGAAGATGATCTCCGACGTGAAGCTTTCCCAACACCCGACTGTTACCTGACCTGGAATATGACGGTCGCTTTGTGGTCCAGCTGGAAGTCAACGGTAGAAACACGATGCACCTGCTGGCGGTCACAAAAAGGCAGCGGTGTTGATTATGTGTTGATTATTTCTGACGGTTACCGTGTGCACCTGTTGTGCGCACGTGACCACGCCACACTCGGGAACATTCTCTGAACTTTGTGGCTCGTTGATGTTGATTTGTAAAGAAACGGTCAGCTGCAGCTCAACTATGAAACAAGGGAGCTTTTTTTTTTCCCTCCAAACTGGATCCAAACCCGAGGGGATTTAGTGGCCCCCTTTGGTAACTGAAGACGCTGTGATGCAGTAAAATGACAACTAATTAGCCTGTAGTACGTACATGCGCTAGCCTTCAAAGAGACTCGCAGTGATAATCCAGTTGGACGAGCGTTGCTTGTTTTTTTCATCCCTATGGAGAAACTGTACTTAAAGAATACCTCTCCACAGATAAGGACGCGTACCATTCCACGTGCATTCCCGAAAATGGATTTGCATATTTTACCAGAAAGCAACTTTATATCTTCTGACAAAACTCCACAGTTGCTTTTTGTTGTTTTCCACTGGCATTTTTTTATGATCATATATTAAAAAGAGGACACTAACTTTTTTGTCAGCACGCTCCAGCGTTTGGTAAATCCCTAAATTCACCAGCTGCTCTCACTGTTTTATCCCACAACTAAATAATGGCTCTGGCTCAGGCTGTATTTACAGGGTAATGAATGGGTGCAGCTCCCGCTCTCGCATGCTCGCACACAAAAACAGCCAACAATCACCTCTAGGCCACTCTCAAAACAAATATGGCGCACACACACACACACACACACTCGAACACACTTGTAATCACAGACGCACACCTGTGAAGGTAATGACGGTAGTTCTTCTGTTTGTGCTCGCAGGGTTCATGTTTGTCTCATTTAGCCGCCATTGTGATGATAGAAACTGTATGCAAACACATTTGAGAGCGAGACATACAGTCGGAGGAGTTTGGATTAGCTATATGAGCTCGCAAAGTCTGAAATTAAATTACAAAATGACAACAAATTAAATGTTAGTTTGTTGTTGCGAGACACTCAGTCCGCTGGGATCATCTCGCTCCCAACTCTACAACTGTGTTTAGTTTTACCTAATTAACCAGTTTGTTTAGAGTTGGAACAGCGAATCACATTTTCCACAAAAATGAGTTTTGTGTCTTCGGAGTTTAAGATCGCTGGGAGTTTTTTTTTCCTGCATCATAAAAATTGATTTTCATCAATTAATTAGAAGCGTTATCTGAAATAATTAAAATAAGAAAAACAGAATCCTTTTAACTCAGGGGAATTATCACTGAGGTGTTTTTCTGCTTGAAGTCGAGCCGATAATCTTAAAGCGCTCCTCCAGTCACATTAAAAACAATATGAAACATTTCAAACAAACCTTGCGTGCACATCAGAGGTTTGCGGAGCATAGTGGATGAAAGAAAGGATGGCCCAGTGCGCGGGTAGGAAGATAAGGAGGGGAAGCTTATTGATTTCAAAAAGAAAAAGTGAAGAAATGCATGAAGATATTAATATCACACAAAGCACTGAATTAGATAAGATTAAGAATTCACAGTTATTATTAATAATGTGAACAATATAGTAAATATACTGGCATAAATTACTGAGATGGTTTCGTAGAGGAACAGAAACACAGATTATGAGTAAGATGTTCAAATAGCAGAAGCAGACCAACAAAAAAAAGAGACCAAACGGTTCCAATTTTAACCTCTTAAGACCTGAGCTCCTGTTTGAGATGCATTTGACTGACTGAATGATTATTGTTCTTGTTGTGTGGAATATATGTTATATTGATTTTTTTTTAAAAGAAAAAAAAAGAGAGAAAGTGAGCTTTTACAAGATTGAATTTCCCTTCTGGGATAAATAAAGTATTTTTCATTTCATTTCATTTTCATTTCATTTTTTAACATTTTTTCTTTGATCACATCAGAGGAATAAAAAATATAAAGAAAATGAAAATATATTTTTAAAAATGTATCAAAATATTTTTAAAAAATTGAATAAAATAAATACCAATAAGAAAATAATAATAATAAAATAAAATAAATTTAAAAAATTAAATATTGTTGTAATATAACCCACAATATGATGTCCATGCATGTGGACGCCTAGTCTTAAGAGCTTAAATGCAATGATCAACAAATCTTTAATTATATAAAACAAAAAATCTGTTCATTTATATTAATATTCGGTTAAGTTGACACAACTTTTTAAAAAGGTTTTTATCACCATGTATGTGTGCACAGAAAGTACAAATGTCGTTGTGAGCTGACACCTAATTTGACTCGATAACCTGCTGTTCTCATCAGAATTGTTTAAGATACTGTAGCGTACCTGCTGTTCATTCTGTTTATTGTAATGCAACAATAAATAACTTGAATGAAGTCCAACCTGCTCGTGACGAATGATGTATCGCGCTCTAATTTACCTCACAGTCAGAATAATATTCAATAGTGCTCCTCTAATTAGATCTGTGCTGCTTTGTGCTCCTTCCTTCCTCCATTCGTTCCCTCTCTTGTTCCGAGCTGTGTTTACCTGTTTGTTTGGATTGTAGAGTGTTTAATAAATCACTTTTATTGCTGGGCTGGCTGTCAAATATTATGTGACTTATAGGCTGTAATCCCCCCCCTCAAAAAAAACACCAAAAAAAACGAGCTGATGAGTCGTCGAGACGAAAAATCATCAAATTTACACATTTACTTTGTCAATTCACAGTCCAGGTTGACCATTTCCAAAACCACTGCCGAGGGATTTAGTGAAATCTTCGGTAAATGTTTGTGCGCCGAGTCTGACAGTTGAACTTTAGAAATGGTGGAACCTTCAGCAGGACTTAAGCATTGAAACCTCAAGGTTATCGAAAACATTTTAACCTTTAATTAATTCATCTGAGCCAGCTAGTTCAAAGCGTACAGCATGAAAGCAGGACAAAGCACCTGCCCACTGCTCTCTGATGATTCTGAATCCTTTTGGCTGTCCTCATTGTCACCAGCAGACTGCCTAAATAACACTCTTAAATCTTAAGTGGTTCTGGAAATGGGAAATTTCACTTGTAGTATTATAACTATTCAAATGATTAGATAGCTACAAGAAAAACACTGACTGAGGTATGGGAGATATCAGGCAGAATACCAACAGTTATGTCCACAGGATCAGTCACTTTAACGCCAACCATTCACTGTCTATGTGAAACGCCTCACAGTGTCACGTCGCCCGCTCCTCATCTGCATAAAGTCGAGGTCTCAGCTACTTTTTGCAAATGAGAAGCATCAGGCAGATGTCAGACTTACATAAAACCTCTAAGTGACCGTTGTTAACTAAAATAAGAACCGATTTGGCAACTGTATGGCTTTTTTCTCGCCGCAAATGTTTTCAGAAACACATTTCGCGTTTGTCAACCTGTCCAGGGTGTCCCCTGCCTTCGCCCTGAGTCAGCTGGGATAGACTCCAGCCCCCCCATGACCCTAGTGAGGATTAAGCGGTGTATAGATAATAGATGGATGGATGGATGGATTTCGCTTTTGTGATAAAAGTTTGTGAGTGAGCCGCCATGTTGGTTCGACGCCTGTACACAACCTGTCATCGTCTCTGTAGACGCCACCTAGTGGCCCTCAAGTGACGCGTATATCAAGCATTGCGTGTAAATATGCCCCTGTGGATACGTACCATCAGTTCTTGAAGCTGCTGTGTTGCAGGAAAATGGACAAAGATGTGAGCAGCTTTGACAAGGAGCAAATTATAAGGGTAAACGGCTGGGTTGGAGCATCTCCAGAATGGTAAGTCTTGTGGCGTGTTTCCAGTTTGCAGTGGTGAGCAACTACCAAAAGTGTTCCAAGGAAGGTCAACCAATGACCTGGTGATGGTGTCATGGGCACCCACAGCTCACTGACGTTAATCGAGAGTGAAGGCTGGTTCGGTCCCACAGGAAACCAACGCAGGAAGCCAGAGGAGGCAGTGTGATGCTGTGGCTAACATTCTACTAGAAAACCTCGGGTCCCTGAATTCATTTGTATGTTACTTTGAAATGCACTGCCTATTCCTAAACATTGTTGCAGACCATGTACACTCCCTCATGGAAACAGTATTCAGCTGCCTTTCTGAACAGGATAATGCTCCCTGCCACACTGCAAACATTGTTCACAAAGAGTTCGAGGTATTGATTTGGCCTTCAAACCTTCCAGATCTCAAACTGATGGAGCGTCTGTGGGATGTCCCAGTCCAACCCATGGAGGCCCCACCTCGCAACTTATGGGAGTAAAAGGGCCTGCTGCTTGGTGCCTGATACCAAAGGATTGCTCCATAGAGTTAAAGCCCCAATGGGTCAAGATGCTTTGGCTGCACTAGGGCGCTTCATAATATTTGAGAAATCACTCGTACAGACCAAAACCAACAATGGATGGATGGATCAGTCTAACAAGTTTTGCCACTGAAGTCTAATATCACTTATACCTATGTCATTTAACATCTATTCAAATCAGCCATGAGGAGGAAAGTGATCCAGATTGCATCAAAAACGGAATAAAATACAATCAGAAGAGCCGAAGAGCAAATGAGGCTATAGAACTCAGCACTAAAGGCATACATAAGGCCCTGCTGGAACTAAAATAAGATAGGGAGGCCTTTGATAAGCTCCTCACATATAAAGTGGAAGGAGCCTTAAGATTTTTCCAAACAGAGACACTTTGAGAAGGGAAACAGAGAAAGTCGCTTGTTAGCTTTTCAACTCCTTAAAGCCCGGGCTAATCATGTGGTTTCTGAGATTGTACATCCTATACTTTATAAAATAGCGTCTCATCTAAACAAAGGAAAATAGCTGATGCTTTTGGATCATTCTTTAAAAAAAAAACAAAAAAAAAATCTGTATGAAGAGCCTAAATCAAAAACAACATGCGGCAAATCCGAGGCCTTTCTTGCCTGTCTGCATTTACCCTCGTTGTCAGAAACTGAAACATTGCAAATGACATGAGATGATACAGAGGCTGGAAAAACAGCAAGCCATTAACGAAACCAGAAAAAGAAAAAACATCAAATCTCCAGAGATGGACGGACTCCCCGGGGAGTTTTATGCATACTTCATAGATGCTTTAGTGCCTGTATAAACTGAGGTTTAAAATTATGGCCCGTACCTTTGTAAGAGACCACAATTAAATTCTAGAGGTTATGTTGGTTGTTCTTACCTCTGGGTCAACCAAAGGGGTCAGAGACAGAGTGGACGGATGCTGACAGCGAGGCCACCACCTCAGCAGCTCGAAGGTAGGAGCTGGTGTTGCTGCAGTCGTAGGAGGAGAGGTTTGATTTGGGTGGTCACCTCAGCTTGGTAGGCAACCCACAAGTTACATGATCAGAAGCCAAATGCATCAGTGGTCCACACAGAAGGTAAAGACCCAGAATTCTTTGTTAACAACCAATATTCTGGCAAAAGGACACAGAAATTCTGGAAAAATTAAATAATCCAGGCTTCATTCCCAGCAGACAAGAAGCAAATAATAAAAGGAAAATGTTCAATATTGTATATATGCTTTAAAAATCCCCAAATTTGCTAATCAGTTTTGATTTGATTGCATTTTTTTGTTTACAGAGGTTTGTGAATCAAAAAACACAACTAATATTTACAAATCCAAAGTGTTCAAGTGAATGAATGCTGGAGATTGCTGTTTGCTCAAGATATAGAATTATTAGCAGCATTAATGACACAAAATCCATCCATCCATTATCTATACACCGCTTAATCCTCACTAGGGTTGCGGGGGGGCTGGAGTCTATCCCAGCTGACTCAGGGTGAAGGCAGGGGACACCCTGGACAGGTCACCAGTCTATCACAGGGCTAAACAGACAACAGACAGACAACCAAGCACACTCACATTCCGGACAATTTAGAATCACCAATTAACCTCAACATGTTTTTGGACTGTGTGGGAGGAAGAAGGAGAACCCGGAGAGAACCCACGCTGCACGGGGAGAACAAACTCCACACAGAAAGATTCCGGTGCCCCCACCAGGACGCGAACCGGCGACCTTCTTGCTGCGAGGCAACAGTGCTACCAACTGCGCCACCCTGCAGCCCATGACACAAAATAAAAGCCAAAAACAAGGTATAAAAGATGAAGGACAAACACAACACAAGGTTTGCCTCTATTCAGGCCACATTCTGAAATACGCAATTTTCAAAGATGAGGTAACCGATCAATACTGAGGCAACGATGTTGGTGGCTCGCTGACCTGCGCGACTGACGGGAGGATTCGAATTCCACCGGTCCAACCAAGGTTTCAGACGCTTAGTCATCGTCACAGTTTGTGACACATCACAGCTGCTGAAGGACAGCTGCTGATGGGATAAAATAGGATGAGTGGAAACTATAGTAGGATGACTGGAAACAATATGAATGAACATGTTGACTGATCTCAGTTTTCCTATCACTACCCATAGAGGTCCCCATTTCTGCATGTAAAACAATTAACAAACGACCTGCTAAGTTTGTGTGGCAAAGAAAAACATCTTAGAATTACACTGAAAAAAGTATGTGAAGATCAAGACGGTTGCACGGAAGTCTTGAGGTCAAAACACTATATTTGTTCGTATTGAGTAGAAAGATCGATCAAATATGCCCCTAGACATTCATGAAACATTTACCTGGAGGGTAAATAAAATTAGCTACCAATAGGTCAAAAACACTGGAGAAAAATGGTCAAATATGAGACAGAAGCCAAGACTGTAAAAGTTATTATCGAGAGCAAATATGATTTAAAATACCATCAACTTTTTTCCATCCAAATAAGAGGTAGGGTTAAAAAAAAAAAAGGGAAGACATAGGTATAAGTTAGGCTTTCTTTGTGTTAGCTGGTTCAACAAAACCTAAACCCCGATCACAGAAAACAGGCATCACAACAGTTCTTTTCAGAAACCAGGTTTTCTTCATTCTCCCTTAAAAAAGGGGCTTTTGATGCATCATTTGAGTCTTCTTCTGCAAAAACTGGACTGATCCTGCGACTCTTACTTCAGTCAAGACAGAGAAACAAGTTGTTATAAATAGAGAGCTAATTAGGAATATGAACATTCGTTATGATTTTAAAAAAAGCGAGTATTGCAAATGATGCTAATGAGCGTCATTTGTGTGAGCTAATATATTTATTTTTGCCAATCTATGGTTTCTAAGAAGTCCTTTAAAGTCTGTTTCGGCACTGATAGCAGATGATTTGCTCGGTGTTTTGGTTTCTCTTCCAGACAAAAAAAAACGGTCGCTCGGATGACTGGAGATTTTTTTTGAACCAGCTTTTAATATGCAGATCATTTTAAGACTCAGGTTTATGTGTATCCGTGTGAACATGTAAAACTGAGATCTTGGGAAGCAATGATGAATGATTCATGCATGCCTCTTGTTGCTTTGTGTAATGAGCATGCACCTGAAACAACAACACCGAGGCCCTGTATGCTGATTACAGTGTGCAAAGACTTTTCTGAAGTCTTTTGTGTTCGAGATTGTCGTGTTTTTTGTTCTTTTTTTTTTTTTCCAAACAGAGGGAGAAAATATCCGTCTTGAAAAATATCCATATTACTAGGGACAAAGTCTGAAAGATGTCTGATTTTCGCAAGTCTTATCTCCTCAGGCAGATTGAGCCGAAGCTGAGGGGCCCTGATGGCAAAAGCACAATAACCTTTAAATTTAAGCCTCGACTTTGGAACAGCCAGAAGGGCCCCACATGCGGATCTAAGGCTGCGAGCTGGCTCACATGGGGTGAGCGGTTCTCCTATGTAGCTTTGCGCCAGGCCCTGACATGCTTTACAAGTGATCAGTAAAATCTTGAAATCAATTCTGAAATGAACAGGGAGCCGATGGAGAGAAGCCAGAACCGGGGAGATGTGATGTTGTCTGCTAAAACCAGTATGAAATTGAGCTGCTGAACCAGTTGGAGGTGAGAAAATGACTTTTTGGTTTGTGCCAGGAAGGAGGCAGAGGTTGCAGTACACAAGCCTGAGGAAAATGTCTGACTTTTGTGTAGTTTAAATCTGGAGACGGTTTGTTGTTGGAGGAAGCAGGACTGGACAACTTTTAGATCTGTGGCTTAGAACTAAACCAAGCAGTTCTTCCGAATTTCTGGCAATAGGCTTGATATACCCAACAAGGGACCGAGGCTGGTCTCAATAAGATTGATAGAGTTTAGGGGACTGAACAGCATGATTTCTGGTTTGCAGTTATTGAGTTGTTGCAAGGGGAGGTGTAGGTAGCATGGAAAGGTGTGTGGGGGAATAAACATTACGCTAACTGAAAAATGTGCCAGAAAAATAGGAAGCCGTTTGTTTGCAGTCTCCATGTGGAAAAAAACAACAAACTTTAAGGAAAAACTCTCAATTGCTTCCAACACTTAAGTAATACCAGTTAGTATGGTGCTGCATTGTGGTGCTTTCAGAGCAAACCATTCCCTCACTTCTCTCCCAGTACAGTCATATACATAGAACTTGTCTTCCCAGTTCAAACTGGTCAATCAGGTCAGAGCTCTCAGAGGAGAGTGGACAACGTTAACAACAACTACATATGATTTTCTGAAGATTCCTGCAAACACAACACCTCCATTTATGGTTCCACAATAAGTTATCAACACTGAACATCTCAAATGACCAAATATTTGTGCATCAGGGCTCCAGACTGCGACCACAATGGCTGCATTTGCGACCTTTCTTTGAAAGTGTGCGAGTTGAAATTTCAAGTGGTTGCATTGGTGCGAGTGCATGATGATCATTCAGCTGTGTTGGCGTCGCTGTAGCCGGCACAGGAAGCTGCTGTGTGGACCACAGTGGTGGAAAGTAGTACTTTTACATAACATTGGTGTACTGCGCTATTTACGCTTAAAATTGCGGTCATCTCGCGACAAACAGAGCGCACCTGCTTTCACTCTTTTATCTGCTTATAGAAAAGGGTAAAAAAAAGAAATCACTCGGTTTTATTTTGGACAAATCTGACAATATAACGCCCTAGTTTATTATTTGTAAAGGTCGTTTTTGGTCACACACCTGTCGGAGCACAACACCAGATGCCACCAACATCTACAGCAGCCTGCTATGTGGGGCGTTTAGGGAACATCTGTAAATTGTAGTGTCTATCGATAAGAAAATGTTCAGCAAGTCATATGTTTTGCCTGTGACAAGGTGGGTGAAAAAGGTGTTACTAGTTCTATTTACCTTAACTACTTAGAATTTCATCCCATATCTGTTGTCCAATCAGATTTGAGACCCCACTTAATCATCTAAAGCATAAAAAAGCTGGAACACGCCTCCTCTGTCAAGCTCCACCACAATACGGTTCCCACAAAGGACAAACTTTACCAGATGAACTGAACCTAATGTCATGTTACCAGGCTCTTTGGCTTTAATCGACCAAATAAACTTCAAGACAAAGAGTCGTGTAATTTACATACATGTTTCTGGGTTTGCATGTAGCCAGAGCGGGAGCTGGTGCCTCTTCACAGAACTGAAGGAAATCTTCAGCGTGAACTGTGCACTTCCACCAAAGAACGCTTATTTGTGCTAACAGTTAAAGTGACTATTAAAAAAAAAATTGTATCACACATATATTGGATATTAGACAAAGGACTAATGGATAACGGGGTGGATGTGAAGGGAAAATGAGAGTTGGAGATGAACACCATAATTTTAGATAAAAGCTGGAAATTATCCTGCAGAGAGGGACATAAAATAACAAATAGTCCCATTTGGAAGGAATTTGAAATGAAGGTTAAGATGAGATTTTTCCTCTTGTCACATCAAAAAACCGCTGGCAAAACATGGGAAAATGAAATTAAAAAAAAAAAAAAAAAAATGTCCTTACAACCACCTTACTTTCTATTAAGAATCTCACCAGAAGATGTAGAAGAGAGCAATCAGACGTTGCTATCTTCTAATAGCTGAGAAGATAATCAGGCTGAGGCTGCAGCCCCCCCGTGGTAGCACAATGGAGGGAGAAGGTTAAGGATGTTTACTACATGGAAAAAACAACCACAAGGTTCCAATTAAAAACATTTTTTGACTTAATGGTCCCCTTATATTTCTTTTTTTTTTTAATTGAGAAAATAGTACAACAACACACATGGATTTCTTTTCTCCTCGTTTAACCAAATCCTTTAAAAATCACTTCTTTTATAATGTCTGTGTATCTGCTTTCTTTACACAAATCCCACTATGTATCCTTGTTTTCAGAGAACGGGGTCTGTGTATCGACGTTTACGCCTATATTCGTCCCTGAACATGTAATTGCGCTGTACGTTTACTAAAAGGAAGTAAAGAAAAAACAAAACAACAAGAGCCTTCTTCCGAGACAATCCACACAGACTGACATTTTGTTTTATATATTTCTACAGGTTTGTGTATTCACCCCTAGCTGAATTTTTTTGCAGCCTGTTTTTCCAGATTTTCCTCTTCAGTAGGAACAAATGAGCCTGGGGCTACCACAGCAGACAGTATAGAGAGCTCTGAATGCGCTGCGAGATGGACTAACACGCTGCTTGTTTTGGTCTTTTCATGGCATTTGTTGACATTCTGCGAAACATAAAATCCGGAAAGAACACCTAATAGAAACGTATCCTTCCATCGCGGCCTGCTCTTTGTGTGGGTTCTGCACATTTCTGATGACAGAGATGAACACGGGGTCAGCGGAGTCACTCGGGGGTCACGGTCCTGTCCGACGGGCCAATAATGCATGTGACAAATGTCAGAGAATCTTGTGTTGCTGTGAACCTGTATGGATTTATCGATTCCTCCTCTCTTTTTTGTTTCTGTTTGCTTTCACAAAAGCTGCGACTCGAGTTTTTATGCCCACTGCGGGTCATAAATATTTCCTACAGTCAACAGCATCCCTCCGTTTTTTACACCGTCTCCCACCTCTTCCTTTTGTGTGACCAGCCGTTTCCTTTTGAGTGGATTTGTTTTTTTGTCCCTCTTGTTTCGGCCCCGGAATAATCTCCCTCATCTGCACAGCTTTGGCCTGCTCTCCCTCCCCACCCAACCACCCCCCCATCGTACTCTTGGAAAGACTGTTTGTAGTAAAGATTGTAATCTAACTGCTAATCTTTATGGCTTTCTCCAGGGCAGGGCACGAAGCCTAGCTGAATGATTTGCCAGAGATGTAGAAACTCTCCGGAGACTCAGAAGTTCTTTGCGAGCTCAGTTTGAAGGAAAAGAGTTTCCCCACATATTCAGATGCGCCAGCTGTCACTACGGGAGTTGTCAAATGCGGAGCCAAAAGGTGTGTCAGGTTGTATTTGTTTAATGATGATGCTCATTACTTATAACTTCTCGCACTGTTTCGTTTTTCTTACCATACAGTCAGCCAATTATTCAAAAAAGCTCGGGAAGATGCACGTCTTGCGAAATCTTCCGCTCCCCCTGCTCTTCCCTCTCCTGGCTAGCAAAGCAACATATATCTGTCATAATGAGGAGCAAGCAGTGCTTTACCACCAAGCTGCCTCTCATCGCGAACATAACACAAAGAGATTTACTAATGCAGGCTGTTAACACAGCCAGTTTTATACACGGCCTGGTTTTATACAGCAGTACAGCAAGCAGTCCCTGGACAGCATGCATTATACACATCTAATTAAGTCTTCACATGTCTATAATAAACCACATTATGCCTTTGGGGCTAGAGGGCAGGTCAGGAGCTGGCGTGGAGTTTGTGTGAGACAGCCAGTTGTCAGCGTGCACGTGCGTGTGTGCATGTGTTTCTTAGAATCATGCCTATGATAGCTATTTAACTTCCACTAATTAACCCAGAATAAATCAGGGCAGCACAGTAAATATTTGTCGCCGGAGAGGGAGTAAGGGGGACGGAGACGTTCTCTGAGGTGCCGCCGAGAAAGGAACCGAATGCGTGCACGGTGGTGGGGGGGGGACTGCGTGTTTTGAGCGAAAGATGGGGACAGATTGAGAGACGAGGAAACAGAGATGGAGAGAGAGCGAGGCTGAGGAGGGCAGCCAGCCAGCTGTTGGTATAGTTTGATTGGCCTGTGGAGAGCTGCCACTGTCTTTTCATGGCACCAGTAAAGTGCAGTGCTCCCAGTAGCAGGTGGCTGCTGCCCATCGACCAGCTCCCTCGGGACTGCAGAGACAGAGATCATCAGTCGCCACACTCCTTTTTTATTAAACACCTTCATGGTCCGCGGCTCCGTAGCTACCAACAAGAAAACAGAAAGGCGTTTCACACAGAATACCTAATCAGCACATAAAAGTCTGGAAAACTATTTTTAATGGTATAGCTCAGGTTTTTTTTTTTTTTTTGCTTTCTCCGACATCAAAGGCTTGGAAGACCTGATGCTACAAATCAGAGGCGCTTCAAACAGCCCACACAGATTTACACAGGTTGCTTCAAACGGGGCATGAAAGTACGGAGTGCTGTGCCTGTCCTTCATGAAGCCGAGTTTGGCAGTTGGACGGATAAGGGTACAGTAAACCAAGGAAAAGGGAACAGGCCTGTAAGTGCTCTGAGTGCTTTTCCCCAAGCAGCTTGACAGCCAGGTCCCGGTGACCGTGTTTGTGACAATCAGGCTACCTCACATCATCAGTTGGTTTAGTTGTTGCCATGGCAACATACGGTACAGTAACACTGCCAGCCTCGGCTCCATCTGAGTTGATACTCCTGATGTTTGCTCTTTGCAGTGCCAGAAAACTGTATTTCCACATTGCTAGCCACACAAGGCAAAGCAAACTACATTTTCTGTCTGTCTCTCTGTCTCTTGTTTTTTCTGTCTCTCCTTTTTTTTTTTCTTTTCCTTTTTTCACTCTATTCTCTGTCTTCTGTCTCTCTCCAGAGGGGTGTAATTCAATTCTCTGAATACACTTCAGAGAGGAGGAGTGTGAAGACTCATTTAAGCCTCCCTAACACTTGTGAGTTTTTGTACCAAATGTTACTTCTTTTTCTCTGGCTTTGAATCTTGGAAGTCCTACATTTGTTTTTCTGCCTTTGCCCAGTAATTCAAATATTCAGAAGATTATTTTTCTTGGAATTGGAGATGGAATCAGAGCAAAGAGAAACTGCAAACTCGGTTCTGTTTTAAACTTTGCAAAGAGAAAATTTACGGATGAAACAAATTTGGCTAATTTGTCCCAAAGGGGCTTCTCTATATTCGTAATTTTCAGTGATAAACAATATCCCTTTTAAGTGTTTAGATAGTAGAAGCATCCTTTTACATGCTAATTTGTGTAGTTCAAAAAAAAAAAAAACTATGTTGAGGAATATTTATAGTAGAAAAAAATAAAATGATAATAAATGACTGATAGAACCCCTATCAGGCTGTTTGGCTATTATCCAGGGAGAATGAAAGTATGGTTCATTCCTTAAACGATTCTCTTTGTTATTCAAATTCGGCCCATTGTACAACCTCAGCACCACGAAGGCAGAGCAAAGAATCAAAAGTTGTCCAGTGAATTACTCAAAGGTGAGACAGACTGATGGGACAAAGGCTTTGAAAGGCATATTGTAGCACTGCTGCTCCACAGAAAGGTTATCTCCCTCGCCTGTCCTTGAGCTTTTCAAGCAAGTCAGCGGACATTTTGCAGAGCAAAGTCCATTTCGTCAGGAGATATACGTTTATATATATATAGCGAGGAAGCGAGCTCGTACCAAAACGGTCGTCCATATGTAATTAGGATTATAGTCACATTCAAATGGAGTGCTTACTTGGCTCTGCGTCGCGAGCTGTGGCAGCGAGAGCTTTCTGCTTGTGGATATGAGCTGGCAAGAAGGGCAGGATGTGGGTTGGCAAGAAGGGCACCGTGTCACTCCCGACCTCTCGCAGGGGCTTTGCTGCGGAGGAGGGCGGGGAGGGGGGGGGACGATGACATGCGTCGTGGTCTGCCAAGTCCTGCTCCGGCACTGTAATAATACCCAATTATAACCTGGACTAATTGGAATGGCGCTTTGTTTTTCTTTCTGTTATTTCAAAAAGCTGACAGCAACAACTCATGGAAGGATCGATGGCGGATTACGAGGCTCATGGAGCTGCATAGAGAGGAGGGCTCAGACTGAGGCTGCAGCTCTCATTAAAACCCGGCCTGATCTCAGCCAAGCCCTGGGAAAGGAGGGTGAAAAAGGCAAGAAAAAACAGAGGAGGGAAGAAAGACAGGGAGGGAAGAGAAAGGGAGAGCTATAGGAAGAGGGTAGAAAAAAAACAGAGAGAAAAAGTTTACTGTCCCCTTTGGACATGGCCTCTGCTGGACTCTTATAAATGGGTATTGTTCCCCATGAAGCACACTGCGACTGTTTACAGTTTCCCATAAAGGAGGGCTTTATTCCTGCTCAGGGATGCATTGTGACAAGATAATTTGAATAGCCGAGGTCTTACCACAAAGCTATAAACATTTACGGGCAGTTGACATGGAGAATAAAGAATGAGCCATGTAACCTCTGGAAGATGCCGCCCTGACTCCCGATGACACCACCGGCGCTCCGTCAACTACTCCGAGCCCGTCATCAACATGCCCGGAGTGGACGGGGGAAAGAGAGAGACGGGGAAATGCAAACAAGTGAATAAACAGAGGCGAAGAGAAAGACAGATAGAGGCGGCGATAGCTAAAGAGGGGGCGACGCAGGTCTTTGATGTCCCCTTTGACTCGTTCCACAATGAAATGGCGGTGTCCTGTTTTTATGTTTTATCACAGGAGTCGACCGCCGGAGCAGACCCGCGGGAGCAAGCCAGACATGAGGCTGAATTCGATTAGACAGTAATCGGAGATAGACAGGCAGCGGTGCAGTCAGTGTCTGCGAGCCGAAGGGACTCCATAAGCAAACTATCACCATGACTTTCCATTTCGTGCCATTCATCGCCGCGGTCGTTAAAGTGTGTGTTTATAATCCAAACTCCGCCATCCAAAACCCGGGCTGCGTTTCGCGGGGCTTTGTTTTAATTCTCAGAACCGTCCTCTGGAGTGCAGGCGGTAATAATATCAGGTGATAAGAGAGGACTCAGAGTCATTAATGAATTACCTACCAGCCTGATCTCGCTGCTGCCGTCTCCACAGGCAGAGCAGAACTTGGGGGGGTTTGGAGGGAATTAGTCACATTGTATTGCATTTTCTCTGAGACTTTCACATCCACGCACAATCTCATTTCTCCCAGCGTATCTCCCTCTCTGCTGCTGCTGCTGCTACCGAGCTGTTGTTTTTTTTCTTCTTTTCCCCATGCCTTGCTTGGCATTCTGCTCATTCTCCAAGATGTTTCCAGCGTAACCAATGATTAACAATTATGCCAGTGCATCTAATTAATGCCGGCTAATTATGAGGTTGAGATGCTGACAGGGAATGGGGGGGTAGGACTGGGAGATTGCAGCATCAGAAATAATCAGGAGAGAGGAAGAGGTTGCAGAAAGCGAAAGATGAAGAGAGGGAGAAAGCGAGAAGATTGGGAGTGAGTGTCTTAATTGGCATGCTCAGTTTTTGTCTCAGGACCCTGAGCTTATTACATAAAAATATGGATAACTTTTGCATAAAATTAGAGATGGTATACTCACTCATCTCATTTGCTAGCCATGTGGATCGCATCGGAGGGAGAAAAAAAAAAGAAAACTGGATGCCTCTTTTATTTTTTCTCCTCTTCAGGAATTACGTTCAAAACCACACAAGGTCCCTGGAGTGTCAGCGAAACTCAGGCCATAATTATGTCCATAAAATGCCCACAGATTTTTAATCTTGAACTAATTTGCCGTTCATTTATCAGCAATTGGTAAACCGAAGTAGTGAACACATATACCCCGAAGGAAGTGCACACCAAGATTTTTTAAAATATGTATAAATCACACGAGCTCTCTTCAATTACTCTATTTTTTTTTGTGTGTCTATACAGTTCTCACACCACGGACCTCAACCCAGATTCTCACCTCAAGCAATGCTTCATCGGGAAAATAGCCAAAGAAAAACGACCTCTCTCTACGGCTCATAATGAGGCTGCATGGAACATTCATTAGCATAGCCAGTGTCTGCAGCCGTACAGTATATTGGGGCGTTATGCTCGATGACGTTTTTATTCCTACAACTATTCTGTAAGGGCTCCATAATAATGTCCAGGGAAGAAAACACATCGTATATTAAAGGAACATGATTTTTTGCTTCCTATTCAAATGAGCACATCTAAAGGGAGCGGAGGCAGAGAAAGAGAAAAAGGAGGGGAGCAAGGGGAATTACCCGGAGAATAGTAATTATATTCAGAGGAGCCTATTTAGAGTGCATGTTTGTTGTTCTTCTTTGCCTTCATGTGCAGAGCAGAGGTAGGAGGCTGTGCAGCTCCGAGCGGGTGACACGGGTCCTCCTCGGCGTTCTGAAGTGCATTAAACTAAATGATTGACAATGATTGAAACCACACGGAGCCCGAGGCAAATTACCGGGGATGCCACGTCACTCTGCGGATCCGCCGTTGCTCTGCTCGTGCAATTGATGTGGAGGCTTTTGAAAAAAAAACAGAAGTGGGGGGGTATAGGTTTGTCATACAAATGCAGCACATGGGTAGGACAGTGGAGGGGAAACGCTTTGGCTCCTCGTGAGGCGGGAGAGTGATTTCTAAGAGGCTCAGCTAACACCAAACACACTCAGAGCAGCAGCAGCAGGAGGAAGAGGAGGAATCCAGGGCCAACAAGCACCGACTCCGGGGATGTTTGTCGATAGGATGTTGAACAGAACAAGGAGGAGGGGGGGGTTATGTTTAGCACTGTCAAAGCAGCTATTTGCGTTTGAGATGTTGGATTCAATAGCGCGTCCACCAGGCAGACCTGAGCCTGAGTGGATTCCCATCTATTTTCTGAGTCCTCACCCTTTTAGTGTCAAGGTAGGAAGCGTTAAGTTGGACGGGGAAACTTAAATAGTAAATCAATAGCGCGGCATATTTTTTTTTTTTTTGTATCCGGGAAGTTGCATCTTAGTCAATATTCTACATCATTCACCCTCACCTCGGCCGTGTCATCGGCCCGGCGTTCGTTAGGAACCGTGTTCACTTCAAATAAAAACGTAGAAAATAATGGGCAGCTTCCATCAAAGCAAAAAGAGACGTTTTTAAGAGCGCTTCAAGATCACGTCGGAAAATAAACATCAAAATTCAAGGATTGTAGTCTGCTGTGTGTGTGTGTGTGTGAGAGAGAGAGTGTGTGTTTTTTTTAAAGCCTTCTCTTCACTTAAAAGTCCATTAAGCTGTAGCGAGCTGTGAACGGTGCAAATTTAAATGTGAGCAGAAATGCATATTAAGCCCTTCCTTTTTCATAAATGACATTTTTGTTAACGGCAGCTTAAGAATGATTTCTTTTTGAGTTGTGAGAAGCTGAACTTTGGGCATTTAGTTGCAGGCTTTCGACAGAACTAAATGTCCAGTTAATTAGTTTCTAGGGTGTAAAAAAAAAAAAAAAAAAAGGGAGGGATGGGGGCGTCTGCAAATAGGAAGAGAAAAAACTGTCAAGCTGAGTCTGCTTTTCAGATGCCTTTGGGGGGAGCCAGATGTAGTTGTCAGAGGACAATAGATGAAAAAATTCCTCTAATGTGACTCCTTTTCTTAAGAGTTGCACGAGTACAGCTGCTGTGTGGCGCTGTGGGTGGGGGGTCTGCTTATCCCGCCCTCCTGCGGGACAAACATTTCTATCCTGGGCAGCAAGTAGCATTTCACTTATTGCATGTGATGTAATGCGCGTATCCAGTGTCGTAAACATTAGAGGGGAATGGCTCTCTGAATACTGTTATGAAAGTCAATAGGGCTGCAATAACATAAATCAATGGCAGACAACAGCCCAAAGCTTATGCAATGTTCTACTAAATTAGGCATGTAACAATTACAGTGGTGCTGCTTTTTGTTTTTAACTCTCGAGTGTGACCTTTGATTAGTCTGGGGGGTGGAGCCCTTCATGCGTGGCCCATGTGATTACCTTAGGAAGGCGCGGGGTTTGAAATTTATGAGTCACACTGTGTATATGCATGTGCGATGTTGTCCACGACATGCGTACAAGATAGATACCGAGAGCGTGATGGGGAGGGGAGGGGAGGATTAGTGTTGTGTTACCTGATGTCATTAAGACGAGCCCTATACAAATAATTTCATGGGTATTTGCTGTTTACAATCTCCGCTTTAGCTCCAGTCGCGCAACCGCCTCGTATCCTCAAAACGTAGCCTGAGGGAGACTTCTATTCATCTCCCCCCAAATCCTTAAATAATGTGCTCTATAACATTTTTCATGTAGTGACCCTCCGTTCAAGGCGGCGATGTTGAATATTTTAATATGATCTCTTCTTTTTTTTTTCCTTTTACAGGCTCTGCCTGCTTATTTTCATTCCCCAGAACCACCTAAAAAAAAAAAATCACACCAACAGCAGTGTATCAAAACAAAAGGAGCCGTCTCTAATCCCTCTGCCTGGCGTTTACAAGGGTCATTATGGTTACTTTTGAAGACTTTATGCAAAATGATGAGGTAGGTAAAGCACCTTCGGAGAGGGGGGGAACCCTTGGTAATTGACCTTGCTGTCTTGAGCCTAGTCAGCAAGCAATAAAGAATGGTTAAATGTTAAGGCAGAAACTAAAGTGCTTGAAGGGCTACACGTACTCTGCATTAACGAAATAATGGCCCGGCTTATTTCATATTCTGTGTGAAACCAAGGTCACCATTTCCTGTTGTTTAATAGGCATGTGAGGGTGGGAAAGCTCCCGATTTGAACAAGCCTGTTTGTGTGTGTGTGTGTGTTTCGGGAGTGTGTGTGTGTGTGTTCGCTCATGTGTACCTATCTGAGTATCTGGGAGGCTTTTCATGCCAGAGAGAAAATGAATATTGGAATGATTACCAGTTGATTAACGATCCGGCTTAACAGGTATATGAGGTTTCTGATTTAACAATGCAGATATATCAGCTCGCTGATTAAAACTAAAATTAGAAATGCCATGACAAGGCACCTGAATGATTTAAATGAAAGTCCCTCTTGAGGTTAACGCAGCAGGTCGGTGTCACGCGAGGAGATTCATCCCCCCCTCCGTCGGTCTCAACCGGGATTCGTTTAAAGCCCATTTAAATATGCACCTTAAGAAGTTGGGTTTATTTGTAATTGTCTCATTTAAATTCCCCTCGCAAACGCAAATAAATGTGGCCCGACCATAAAAGGGATGGATGGGAGTGTTTTTGCGGCGAGCCACTTATTCAGTCAGTGTATTTAACCGGTGACGGTATGATTCAGCCTTGGATTTATTTAGATTCAGAATCAAAATGTTTCTAATGGAGCAATTTGAGCTCTTAGCATCCAGCTGTCAAAACTCCTCAGAGCGTCCCTTTGGCCAGCCGTGACAGAAACGGAGCATGTGATTGGCCTAATTGAGATGACATTTCCCTGTCTCTATGGAGAAGGTCACCCCAGAGTCGGAGTGAGTAGGTGCTGATGTCGCCGTCTCTACTTTTTTTTTTTTTCCCCTCGTCGCCGCCGCCACCGCCGTACAGACAGACACATCCATCTGAAGCTATTAAAATCGCGTTGGCCTGCCCTCCTACGTCCTGCTGTGATTATCATCTATTAAAGCCTCGCACCACTGAGACAGCGTTTACTGTGGAGGCAGCTGGCTGACGAGCTCAAACCGGGCCGACCGTAGGTTACACCTGCGAGCGCTAATGTGGTCAGCGGCCACGGAGCGAAGCGCCGAGGCACGCCGGCGGGATCCCTCTGGGGGGAAACCTGCACTGACACTGCAACGTGTTCTGCTTTATGTTTGCAGCAATCTCACAGGACCTGAACAGGGGAGGGAGTACAGATGATGAGGCTGGAATGAGTAAATACAGATTTTAACTACTGCTGTCAGGGAGGCAGAGACGCCAGTTGCATACCGATAATTTGAGGGTTCGGGCTTCGGCTTGTGAAAGCATTAGTTCACCAAATAAAAAATAAAAAAATCTGAGGCTCCTCTGCTGCCACGGTGCAATTTGACCAAACAGCAGCCTTTTACTGTCACTATATCAGATTTTCACCGTGCAATTACAGAGCCACAAGAACTCATTAGAACAATATTATTGCAAAATCCTTAGAAATTTTGAAAGCAAATAGCGAAGCGATCAGTCAAATTCGTCTTTGTTTGTCGTTTTGTCTCGTCTTTGGCGAATGACTCACGCAGAATGTGAAACCATAGCGGTACCAGGTGTTGTTCAGTGTCAGCCACACTGGAGAGAAATAAGTCTGGAAAGAAACAACTGTGAAAATGTGGCAGCAAGGATGTCAGAAAAATAAAATAATAATATAAAAAACAACTCTAAAAATCATAGAAATATCTTTAAAACTAACTACACTTTATTGGATTTAGATGTAAAACATATATTAAACAGAAAATATATTTTATGGTAACACATTGCAAAAGAACAAACATATGTTTCATGTGGACATTATGCACAGTTTTACCCCCCCCAGTTTTACTAAATATTATCTTGTAAAAATAGAAAAGTCTGGATAAAAAAAACAACAACAAAAAACAATAAATTATTTACTACTTTTCAATCATTAATATACATATTTTTATCCTTCAACTAGCAGTAAATATCTGTAAAATAACAATGTTTTGCTGAATTAAATACAGTGAAAATAGTGTAGTTTACCAGCTAAATTCTGTAAAAGAAGAAATTACCATTTGTGAAAATACCAGTGATGCACGATATTAAAATTTCTGACCGATACCGATATCCGATATTAAGATTCCTGATATCACCGATCACCGATATTGCCGTTGTCTATATTCAATTCTTGTTCACACTGAAAAATGAGTATAAATAAGCACTGTGAGAAACTATTCAAAAGAAGCCCACACCAGATTAGACCACATAGTCTCCTTTGTTACAGAACAAAAGTAAAACATATTTAAACATATTTAAACATATTTAACGTTCAAGTCCAGGACCATTTAAGCAAAAACATCTGCATCAATATCAAATGTAGAGACGAAGGCGCGAATGTTAGACAATCATCGGTTTTTAACATCAGCTAAATTTGGATCGATATCGATATATGGGGAAAAAAACACTAATATAGGCCGATACCGATGTGGTCGCCGATATATCGAGCATCCCGAGTAAATACAGATTTTTTAATTTTTTAAAAAATAAATTCTATGTCTATTTTTATTTTATTTCCTCGTTTTTGTAGTTAACGTGTAAATTAATACCTTTGTACTGTGATATTAGGTTTGCCTGTCTGATCTGTAATTTAACAAAACAGAGAAAATCTATAAAATATTTGTACATTTTTCAAAAATTTTCGTTAAACTGATTAAAATAACTTTCTTTGTTTGTTTTGCTGTGTAGATGATTAGTAGCACCATCATACCTGTATTAGTAACGTGATATCAGTATTTATTTTTTTTTAATATCATGGGTATTAGTCCATACATATCTAATACTCCAGTTTTCAGATGTAATTTTTTTATTTTTTGATTTCATGTGGTGTTTCTGTTTACAACAGAGCAGAAACAAACATCCCTGCAGTTGGAAAATTAAAGCTGATTGTTGATCATATTAGTAGCGCTGCTTATGTCAATAATAATAAGATTATATTTTATTACTGTGAGCCACAGAAATCTCAGATACTGTTATCTTAGAGGCCTTGAAAGCCCATTTTGATGAGATATGAGCAATCAGGTCCGACATGAATGCACCACTTTGCAGCTTTTTGGTATTTCACATGAAAGATTTCTCTATTTCTGGTGTTGTCCTTGATACCTCACACAGGTTTGAAGTGGGTGGGACTCAGGTGGATCAAGGGGTTGTCGTGTATTTCTGTGGAGTTTTGCAGCACTTCAGTAATAGTGTCGACAGTCGGTGGGTTGTTCTTTTTATGTTTAAGGGTGATATCCAAACTGTTCTCATTCCCAAGGTGTCAAACACTGCCATTCTGTCAAAGCCGCCGGCGTCTCGGAGATATGTACAAGGTGCCACCTGCATCAATATTTGACACGCAAAGAAGAATGGGAAGTTTTTCTAGTTTAAAAAACGGCCCCATAAGGAGAGTGGATGGGCCGTGGTGGAGGGAGTCTCAATGCTGAGGTTCTGGTCCTTTGATGGATCTTTGTCTATTCACAAATCTCATTCTCAGTCACTGTTTGGTTTTGTGCTCGATGCTTGGTGAGCTAGCACTCCAGTTAGCCACAAACATGCTGCTGTTGTTCTACTTTTTCCTGTATTCCTGTCAATTTATTATAGGGATTGTACTTGAATTAATTCAATGAATAGTTATTAAAGAGAGTGAAAGGAGCTCTTTTAACCCTCTGAACCCCAAAAGTTGCCAAAAGGTTTGAAAGACATGCATTTAAAAAAAAAAAAAAAGCCAAATTGGCCGTGTTCCTCAGAACTAGAACAATCGGTGGGTTTCCAACTTTCAGATGGTCCTTGAAGTATTCAAGTGTGACATGTCATACCACCGTAGCCAAACCGAAGCCTAAAACAGTCATTTTAAAGTCAATTTAACGTCATTTTAGGCACCAATATAACTTCCCTGCATTCAGGAAAAGCTTTTGTTTTGGGTTAAAATCCACTCTTTCACAACATTAATAATCAGGCAAACTCCTCGTTAACAGAAAAGAAGCGACAGTAACATCACCAGCAGAAAACATCTGACTTTAGGTTCAAGGCGTCTATTTCTGGCGTCCACTGATTTTCAGATCCCCTTGTGCAATGAGAAACGCCACTAAATGCTACCCAGTGCATTGGAATATGATGGCGAGGATGGACAAAGCCACATGTGACCGGTCTGGAGGGAGGCCAGCCTCCGATAGCAATTAAATCAGACTGAGGAGTGCTGATGGAGCAGATGATCTCAGTTTTGCAGATTAAAAGAAATATTGACGAGGGCTGTTAAAGATTGAATCTTACAGAAATGCACAAAATATTTGCTTAAGTTTCCGGGATCTTTAAAACCTAATCTTTCTGCTGTATAATGTCCAATAAAAACATATTTTAAATGCATCTTACGCTGTAAAACAAGGCAAAAAGAAAAACAAACAAGGTGAAAAAAAACTGTAATATTGCTGAAAAAAATACTGTAAAACTGAAAATAATTATAAATAAATACAGTGATTTTCTACAATAAATATAATTTTTTTTGCCTTTATTTTTTATGACATGATGCGTATTTTGGGGGATTTGTATGTTTAATGAAGGATATTTATATGTGTAATAAAAAAAATGAAATCTTCTGTTTACCTACGATGAGGCAGATAGATAAATAAACAAACTGACAGTATTAAATTAGAATATCACAGTTTCATCTATTACATATAAAATAAATAGCTTTAAAATTGGGATACATTTAGTTAATATTTTTATTTTTTATTTTATTTATTATATTAAAGTTACAGATTTTTAATGCGATTTTATATTAGATGTGTAAATTCATTGTCTACTTTTGTAATTATATATTTTTTTTATTATTTTGTATTTTATTTTTTAGTATTTTTATATGCTAAAAAATATATAAAAAAATCTGTAAATATGAATAAAAAATTCTGCAAAATTACACGTCTTTTGTTTTTTTACAGTGTAGTTGTCTTTCTCCTCCAACGGCGCTCACACCGTTTTAAAGGCAGCCAAGAATGAATATCACAGTCAATATTTTTTAGTGATTTCTGTCAAGTGAGTTGTTAATTTGAGAAGAGAGTGAAAAATTGACTTTGAAGCCAGGTATTGTTGTTCCATAACCAGGTAAATGCTTTCTTCGCAAACACTTCAGAAGAAATATTTGCCTCCTTGTTTACTTCTACTTGTATCTTTTCATCTGGACTATTTCTCCAGTTGTAATTAGATCCAATGAAAAGTGTTCTCAGCCAGGCCCGCGGATTATCTGCACCGAAACCAACACTAATTCTGGAAGCAGATGTTGCAGCCGACTTTATTGAAATGTAATTTTTCAGCGCTCGAGCTCCGTGAATTCCTGTTTTTGGAGCGATGGCAGACACAGGAAACATAAAAATCAAACATTCTGCAGGGTTTGATACCCTGTGATGTTTTTTTTTTTAACTTTGTTTTTTTTCGTGTGTTTTTAGGCGAGCCAGGCCTTTCAGACTGGCACCACATTTATTTATTTTTTTCAAATTGCAGAAATGCCCCGTCTGGTGTTCATCCTACTGCTAAAAAAAAAAAAAAAACACAGTTACATGTGGATGATTTGACAAATAATAAGTTTCGAGCATCCTGTTGTCTCATCAGACTGCTCATTGTTTTGGTTTATTTTGTTTTCTGCCTGTCACCCCGTTCCACACGGCGTTTGTCTTCGCAGATTGTCTTCATTCTATGTCGTATTGATACGCTATGATCAATGGAAGACAGCTCAATTTACAAGTCTGTCACTTGGCAAAACAAAACTGGGTAAAAAAAAGGAAGAATTATTGTTTGTCCAATTATAACTGATTCTCCTCCTCTTGCCTTTCGCTTGCACACACACACATTTTAACCCAAACACACGAGGTCCCAACTCGCCGTTAATTACGAGCAGAGTAAGAGTTCGGCCCGGAGGACCATCAGCCGGTGTCATATGAGAGACATATCGGCGCGAATCCCGCAAAGAGAAAATTACAGCGATGCATTCAGGTGTCCCCTCAGCCGTGCGTTCACAGCGCTTCTGGGTGCTGAGGGAGAGGCAAAGTGGATGTGACAGGCTTAGATTAAATGCCAGAGACGGGGCGTTTCTCACACACGCTACAGCCTCCTGGACAGCAGCCTAATTAGGCACTTCCATGCTCTGCCATCAGCTCTTCCAACAAAACGCTCCCTCCAAAAAAAAAAAACAAAAAAAAAAAAAAACCTCCACACATTTAGTTAATGTAAGAAAATCTAACACCGCAACCGAGTGTCGCTCTGAAGTGGGACACAGATTTCTGTAATTAGTCCAATTAGCTCTTTGAAAATCATTGATTTTGCACTTTTCAAGAATTTGTTAAATGTCGCTCTGGCGTTCGCTATCTGCTGCTGCTCCTCACCTGCTCCTCAGAGGAGCAACCGAACAGGTGGTCCGTGACACCCCAAGAGATCAAATGTGTGTTTTTTTTTGTGCTATCAGTTCCCATGTTTCTGTAAGAACTTGTCAGTATATCACCAAGAGAAGGTCAGGTGTTTTTCTCAGGCACAACAAACACAGATATGATCTCCTCCTCAGATAGAGCCTTCTTCATGGATATTATCGCGTCAAGTACGGGGCAGAATTCTCTCCTCTTTTTTTTTTTTATATCTGCTCTGATATCTGCTCATATGCCTCAGCGCAAGACATGCTGGACAGGAAATAAATCTGATTATGGAGTGCGTGGGGTAATGTTCAATAATAAAAAGTATTATTTGCCAAGATCAATGTGTGTCGCCATGGCGATAAAGTACAATGAATGGAAAGTGCTGGAAGCCTGCAGTAAATTTTGATGCGTTGTGATATTGAACACATTGTGACAACATACCGCTTGCCAGGGCTGTAAAACATCTTCCAACAGGCTGCCGAACATCCGCCCGCTACATTCTTACACACTGCCGCTGCCATAGATCAAGGCCTGGCCGCAGCATGCAAAGGCTAAGTGTGTGAGGGATTACATGGCGACGGAGCAAAATAGGACAGCGCTACATATTCATCAGGGAAGAGTGGATGTGCGTGGGAGTGCGCGAGCAAATTAATGGTATGCCTGCCTGCCTGTATATAAGTGTTTGTGTGCGACAGGAGGTGGGAAAGTTCAATCAATCACTCAATTAAAGCCGTACGTGACAGTGACACGAATCTGCGCCGCTGATGGTCGGGGCCAAATCGTCTCAAGTCTTTAAACTCGCTCCGGCTTGGTGACATTCACACCAACGATCAACAATCCAATCACATCGAGTGCGACCGACATGCAAAACTTCTTTCTTCTTCTTTTTTTTTTTTTCAGCCCCCCCAACCCGCCCACCTCCCGTGGCCCCGGACTACGCGAGCCGCGCTGCCCTCAAAGCCTCCACTGTTGGGAGGCTCAGGGTATTTAAGAATGTTATCTCTAATGCACAGATGTCTTAAAGGTCCCGGTGGAATAGGCCTGCAATTTTCCCTCCTAATTAAAAATTAATTAAATCGGCTGTGGCTCTAGCCAGGCATAAAGCTGAAGGCCGCAGCAACCGCCACTGGAAACGCAATCATTTATTTAACTCAATTACAGGAAGCCGCAGCAGGCTCCTCCGCCGCTGATGTCACCTGGAGAGACGGGGCGGCTTTAGCCAGCGTCCGACCGAACCGTTGACAAAAAACTGGAGGCAGATTCTGCTTGTGATTCTGCCCGCATCTCCCCCCGCCTCCCCCCGCCCTGCCCTCCCTCCCTCCTGTTGTGATTAATACATACATAGTCATAGAGATATCCTTTGTCACCTGTTTTCCCTCCCTCATCCCCGGGGGCTGATTTGGGGTGATTGATCAGAGATTCAGACACAGGATCAATAAGGCTTTCACCTCTCCCTTGGCAAGAGCAGGGGGCTCAGTGATGGCCCACTATCCTGTCCAATTATTCAGTAATGGAATACTGGAACCTGCCCAAGACTATTAACACACTGGACACTGGGGGTAGCAAGTGGGACTGCTAATTGTTGGGTTACATTGTAAACTGAGACAACAATGCGCTGCCCTAATTCCCTCTTTTTTGTTTCCTTCCCGCTAACACAGAAGTGCTACGAAAGCACTTCTCTATTAGAGCTAAATATTCCTGGACTGCAGACACTGTTGTTGCTCTGTATCTATTGTCTGCATGCAGCCGATGTGACCCCTGCACTCCTTGCATGCTTAGTCATCTGCAGTATTGACAGTCGGGGGAATTAAAGCTTACAATGGGCTTACGCTAATTGTCATTTGGTCTTGATGCAAACGTGCCAGAAATGTGAATGAACTCTTGGTCTCAAACTGTTCATTAATTAAAGTCAACACGTTCCCGGCCATAGGTAAATTCGGCTTCTCCTCTCACCGAAGGGCCGCAGAAAACCAACACGGATGTGAAACGTCTCGCATCGCTTGACCTCATTTGGCAAGTTTGCAAATGTCATTACCAAAGGAAACAGAGAACATGGAGTTAAAAGCGCTTTTTTTTCTCTTTTTTTTTTTTTTGATGGGAGACGTTTGAACAGGGATAAAGATCCTGCTCCTCTGCGTAATCTTTTCCCTGCCTTTCTTTCTCACAAACGTTTGCATCCCTCCAGGACAGAAGAATCTCTGAATTTGCCGCAGCCTGTGCGAATGTGGGAAAAAAAAAAATCAAATGCAACTCTCTGTAGATGAAGACATGTACAACACAGCTCCTGGCGATATCGACGGCGCCGTATTATGATCTTAAGACACCTCAGCTCATCGTCTGGGTGTTTCACCGCTCATTGGTTTGTTTGATTATTAATTAGCCTGAAGTGAATTCAACGTTTTTGGGAGTTTTTTTTCTTTAGACATACATTTGTACGTCTGAATTAGTTCTGCTACATCGGTACTCAGTGAGTTGTCAGTAATCGCAGTTCTAAGTGTGATGTGCTACGCCCTTTCTTATTATGAGCAAATCACATTATTCTGTTCTGGTGATTAACACTGTTTACAGATTGTTTTTTCCTTCCCTCCCCCTTTTTTGCTTTCCAGCACTGGAGATAACCTTAGAGCTCAAACAACCAAAGACCACCCTTCTTACTACACTTCGCAGAGTTCAACTTATTCAACTTACCTCTGAGGCAACAACACAAACCTCCAACAGATACAGTACTGTTTCATATTCCCACTACTGTAATGCAATATGTTCGGGCTTTGTAGAAGAGAAAGCGGCGCTCCGCTGGGAGTCTCGACGTTGGGATGTTTCAGTACCCAGTGTTACAGAGCTCATGATGATGTACACCAGCTCCAGACAGATACTAGCGTGTGATGTAGCTGCCTGCAGATATGCCTTTGGTTGCCTGCAAAGCAGTCTCTGGGGTTCAGGGACCTCTGGTGCTCTGTGCTCCACGAGTTTTCTGCTACATATCATCATATCATCAGGGCAGACCTTCCAGACTGAATCGACTGCAGCACTGTATCGCCTATGTACGTGAGAACACTGGGGGGACGTTTGTGGGTGTGTGTGTTGTTTTTTTTTCATGTGTTTTTCTTCAGAAACATGAAGCTGAACTTTAAAAAAACACAACATTGCAATTACAGCGTGTACAGTACGATAAACGGCGTTGGTTTTTCTGTCTGCCTGTCCAACTTGTAAACATCCCTCCGACACATTAGAGAACGCTGAAATAAACAGTTCCGCTTGTTAACATTGCATCACTAAATATGCGTTCTAACGTGGCTGAAGCTGTCATGAATCAGCTCCATTCATTCTCCGTTTCTTTTTTTTCCCTTCACGTCTACAGAAACAACAGGAGAAGAAAAAAAAAAAAGAGACTCATGTCAAACAGTCATGCTGTGCTATTTCGGTGGCTTTGCCAAGTGATTCAGTGCGTTTCATAACCTGCTATTTTCAATGTAGCTGCACACACTCATAATGTGTAATGTTGTGGCGTTGCTGAGACCAGCTAGTTAGGCCAGAAAACAACACAAAATCCCTTTTAGCTTTGAATCCGTAATGCCATCAGCAGGCTGAGAGCCTCGGGCTGGCCCTTAGGATGCACAGAGGAAAGGCAGCTATTGTAAGGTGGCTGCTTCATTTTCTTTTCTGGTGTGTTGTCTAATTCTGATTTCTTAAGTTACTTTTCTGTCTTTTGTTAACAGAAAAAAGTGGATGAGGAACAACTTCTGTTTCATAGGCACCGCTCATCCATTCAGCTATTGTCCCTGTCACAGCTTTGTCTCCCAAATAAAATATGTCCCTATACAACTAAACTGCATTCTCAGGAAACGTAATTTTGTTCTGAAACAAATGGATTTTCTCGCCAAAATGCAAGACTGTCGCAAAGAGAAGGGTTTCCAGGTTGAAAGAGTTCTACAGTAAGGAGGTAGGATGGAGGCACCAGTCAGTAACAGGACCAGGATTCATGTTCTGCGTGGGACTATTACTCTTAAAGTTAAGTTTTATTTTCAGCTGCTGTTCACTTGGTTAGCTTTAAGCACCGACAAAACTCTGCTGTTATGTAATTTTTCAGTTGACACTTTCACAATAACAACACGGTAGAAATGTTGGCACCAGAGTTACGTGGTTAAATAAAATATCATCCATCCATCCATTATATATACACTTAATCCTCACTCACATACAGACAAATTAGAATCACCAATTATGTTTTTGGACTGTGTGGGAGGAAGCCGGAGAACCCGGAGAGAACCCACGCTGCACGGGTAGAACATGCAAACTCCATGCAGAAAGATCCCGGGTGTCCTCACCGGGACGCGAACCGGTGTAGTACTGCATATGGACCCCTTTGAAAATGGACCCTCCCTATACAATATGGACCCCCCACAAAAATGTGCATAAAATTTAGGGTTAGGGTCCATATTCTGTATGAGGGGTCCACATTCCGCTGTGGAAAATGGACCCCAGGGTCCATATTCTATGGGGGTCCATTTACAATCTTACACTGGCGACGGTGCAAATCACCGAGCCAGTTTGCAGCCCTAAAATATCATGACTTGGGTTAAAATACGACCCTTTCCCAACAGTTTGAACCCATATTAGGGGTAACCAGAGTGACACGTTTCAACCCATCATATAATATCATTGGTTGGGAGCGACAGTAAAGCATTAAAATAAATGGCATGCTGATTTAATTATATTTGCTGCATGCAAACGATCAGCTTATAAAGAGTTATAGTTTTATTATATATGAAACTAACTGTATGTGGCATTGGAATAAACTTCCCCATAACCAGTTAAAATGCTGCCTCCATGTTAATGCCTCATCCATCAGTGATCCCAGTCCTACTCGTCTGCTATTGTAGCCCTCAGAAGTGGATCATTTTGCACATTAGATACTTTTGCTTTTGATATTAATCACTGATTATGGCCATCACTTTTTATTTGATATTCAAACTTTCAATTGAATGTTTGATATTTGAGCTGGATTAACCTGTTCGAATTAGGTTTGCTGTTTGGTGCATGCCACACTGAGCTACAAGAAAACTAATAAATAAAAAGAGGACACTTTGAAGCCAAAGCCACCGTGATTGGATAATCACAACATTGCAGCACATCAGAGAGGCAGTATGTGGAAGTATTTTGGGTTTCTACAGTAAAAGCGGTAAAAATACCACACAAGAATGATTCCGTTTGCCAGCTTTGGAAAAAAAAAAAAAAAAAGAAATTGCTGCCTTACTCACAGTGACAACAAATCTGTGGATTCAGTTGCTAGCTTCCCGCCCATGGGACAGTGAAGGCACCAGAAATGAGTGGAGCGACTTTAACTGCATAAGCTCGTCCTACTTTTTTGTCATATGCATCCACAGGACCGTTGCCAGAAGCTCATTAAAAAAAAAAAAAACCCCAGCGTCCAATAAGACAGAAAGATTTATAAGCAAGAATGTACATGGCATATTATACATTCTAAATCACAATTGCACGAAACAAAAGGAATGGTAAACAGTTTGGACTTATACAGCGCAGTGTTTCTCATTCGCTCACACACACGTTCGTAAACCAACGGAGCTGAAATCAGCAGCAACATCAGGTTCAGTGCCGTGGAGACACTTTGGCATACGGAGGGTCAAACCGACAACCCAGCGATTAGAGGACAACGATCTCAACCGACGGAGCCACGGCCCCTTCGGCAGCGTGATCTGATAATATGAATACAATGCTGAAGGGAAAGACAGATTAGACAGACAGGAAGGAAACTGGAGGGTTGGGTAGGAGAATGCATGATGCCGCATGCATTACAGATTCTGAAAGTACATCACAGAGCGTTGCACGTTAGGCCGAGAGCGCCATCTTGTAAGGAACCTGTGTCTCCTGCGGTGAAAAAGAAGTTATTTAAATTGGGCAATTATGATTGAGAAAGTCTGAGAATGTTTTAGAAACAAGGCTAAGAAAAGGAATCCTACTGGGAGAAGCTGAATCGCGGTGCCAACCAATGGTATTTGGGCAAGCTAAGCACAATAAACAGCATAGATCCATATGAGTTGGCAGCTCGAGACTGGATTGCAGACCCTGATGCACAGTCTCCACTCACATACTCGCACATTGTAAAAACTGCCTCGTTTCGGGACTGAGTGCATCCACTTTGCATGAGTTTAAAAGTTACAAATCCTCTTGAACATTTTTCGCAGTGCACAATCTGTTAATTCACAAGCCAGCGAACTGCGAGAGCACAGTCATACTCACACATGTGCGGTAACTTCGACTTGGCCCAATTATTACATCAACCAAAATACTTTCAAAAACATTCGGCTCAGTGATTATGTTTTTTTGAGTCATAGGCAGTGGGCTTGATCGCTCATGAGCTTCGAGGGATTTGTAACCTTTAAACTCATGCAAAGTATGTTTACTCAGTCCCAAAACTAGATAGTTTATCAGGGTCTGTAATCCAGGTTTGGGCTGCCAAGTCATTCAGATCTATGTTGTTTATCTTGCTTAGTTTGTCCAAATACTGTTGTTTGCCGATGGGTTACAATTTGTCCTAGTAGGATCCCTTTCCTCTTTGTTTGTCCTTCTCTATCGCTTCCCCTCCTCATCAGATTTCACCAATGCAACCAATTTTTTATTCAGAGAAAACAACAGGTAAAGAAGATAAGCACCGCAGCAGGTCCAGGTAACAGAGCACATTCCTTATGAGAGGGCGGACATCAACTACACAGTCTTTGATGTTTGAATAATTTACATGTTTTTAAAAAAAAGAATCCTTTCAAACTTGACTTTTGGAATAAAGTGACAGTCCTTTTGGATTTTGGGGTGATTTGAGGGGCAGCAGAAATAAGCTTCAGCTGCTAAATGCACTACTACGATCTATGATCACCAACTAGTTGCTGCAGACTGTGATTTTATGCCATTTGGTGCAGGAAAGGTAATGTGCAGTGCATTTTAGAGCTTTTTTTTTTCTAAAACAGCTGCCAGCTGCTGCTTAAAACAATTTTGATTAGAGTGGTGAGACGACACAAACGAAAAAAAAAAAAGCCAAAACAAATGGTGGTCTGTAATGCCAAAATGAATAATGTGAAAAGCAGAACTCCATTCTGCTCTTATGCATTTGTCATTATTAAGAACACCTCCGTCAGACAGGATATGCAGCCGCTGGCTTCATTGGTACTAAAGATATCTGAGTAAAGCAAGTAGCTGTCAGTAAAGTTTAAAAAGAATAAAATCCTGCATAGAAAACAAGTAGAAAACTTTTGCTAGCTTTTAATGGTAACTCATCATTATTATTATTATTCAACACAAAGACTGCCAATCAACCCAGTGTCCCACAAATTCTGTTCCTACAGCGCCTCTAGAAAGCTGAAAAAGGCTGTTCGCTCATAATCCCTGTGCAACCTGACAGCTTTGCAAAGAAAAAATGGGGTAGAGGTGCAGTGTCCAGATGTGTAAAGCTGATTGAGACCTTAACACAGGCTCAGTGCTGTAACTGTGGCCAAAGGTGCATTAATTTTTTACTTACTTGACATTAATTTGTTAGAATTCTGTTCTCAATTTGACATAAAGAGTTTATTTTTTCTGTAAAATGCTGTAAAAAAAATAAAAAGCCAAATAATCTTGACCATGATTCAGTGTTGAACAGCAATAAAATGGGAACATCTACCAAGGAGGAGTGAATACTTTAAACTGACTGCTTTTGCAATTCTGTTTTGAGTAAAACATATTTTCTGCCGGATTACTGGTTTGCTGCTGGTTGTAAATAAACATGTCCTGGCCGTTTATTTTCATGGAGGTAAAATGTTTAGCTTCAGTCCAGGAGCAGGCCCACACCTCAAACACTCCCCTTCCTGTCATACGTCTGGAGACGCCGGCGTGCGCAGCGCACCTGTGCGTCCTCGCCTCTTCTGCAACAAGCTCCACTGCTGAGCCACCTTGCAAGACTGAACGTTTTAGGAAGAAAAACGATCGATTTACCTTGAAACCTCTCGTCCACCGGCCTCTCCGATGAAGAAACCTTCAACGCGGCTCCAGATCTCCACAACAAGCCGAGGAGCCTCCAGAGAAGCAGAGCAAGACGCACCAGTTGCGCTCCGACGGATCCACCGGCAAAAGTCCTTCCACGTGGAATCTCCATCATGGAGCTTCAGACCTTCACCTTCCACCACGCCCACAACAAAGTTTCAACTTCTGCCAAACTCCTGGAGATCTTCACTCGTGACCAACCATCTAACTTCCAGCAGACGCCGCGGCTGTGCGTCCGAGCATGACGTCCTCTGTAGCTCCGCCCAGGTTGCCAGGTGTGCTCAATTCAATCCCCCATTTCCTATCAAACATTATCTTTAGCACTACCTCTCCACGGTTTCATCTTCTCAACAACCTCTTCTACCTGTGCCAGGTTGCCAGTTCCTCTCCTCCATATCCCCCATTCTCAGTAGCCTCTTCTCTCTCTACTGATATTGCATTTGCCAATTTATGTCTCCTCCATCCCCCATTTCCACCAACCTCTCCCTCTACTAGAACCCACATCCCACAGCTTGAGTGGCCTTTTCCAATCAAGTTCTTCCTCCTGTAGCCCATCAACCATGTTTTGCTGCAACATTTTCTGCTCCATCCGGTGCTTGTATCCCTCAGACAAGCAGCACGCAGTTACTCTGAATTCAGTGATCCATCCATCAAACACACCATCCCCCCAAACCAGCTTACAAATGCTTACTGGTGAACACGTCGACCTCACCGAACTAGCCCTTTTTTCCATTAACCAAGCTTTGCAACCACAGAGGTATTCTTATGGCTGTGGCTCAGGCGGTAGAGCAGGTTGGTCAATGATTGGAAGGTGGGCGGTTCGATTGCGCCCTGTAACCCGTGTCATGGTCGTTGGGCAAGACACCATGTTGCCTGGTGTGGATGCCTATGAATGGATTGTTTGAGGTGGTGGTCGGCGCAGAATGGCAGCCACGCCTCTGTCAGTCTGCCTCAGGCCGGTTGTGGCTACGATCGTAGCTACCACCACTGGAGTAATTGTGTGTGAATGAATAATTGACAGAGTAAAGCGTCTTTAAAAGCCTCGAAAATCACTATATAAATCGGATCAGTTATTATTATTCGTCAAACGGCCCACCCACATATACGTTCTCTCCTTGACCAAACTTCTGACAAGCAGTTGTTGTTGTCAGCATGTCAACCAAATACTTTCCTAAACCTAGCCAAGTAATTTTGGCGCCTGAATCTAACCAAAAAGCAAGTGAAATATCAACAAGTTAAAATAAAACTAAAGGCTAACAGTCCAACACAAGAATACAAACCTACAAAGTGAAATTGGTTAGTCAGCAACAAACTAGTGTCAGTGTGTCTTTTAGCCTCGTTACATCACCGTGGTAGTTTGTGCTGTGGAGCTAACTCGGTCCAGAGAAGGTTCTCGTCAGAGTTTTGGATCTAAATTGGCAGTAAGAAGCGTCTCTTTAACCAGTTGGTTTCTTGATGATTCTCCATTAGAGATACAGATTCTCAGCCGGGGGAATAGTTTATATCTCCAAACCTGCTGAGCTGTACATTAATAATTCCACTGAATGATGCCGTACAGATACAGTCTAGCAGCACACTGTATACATTGTATTGCCACGGGGACCCGCACGCGTTCAGTCGGTGATGCAGAAATACGCATAAATACGATTTTATGTTTGGTCCCGGTTTGCTGCTTAGTTCGTTTTTACACCCCTGGAACGAGCAATAGTGCAACCAATAGAACACAGATCATAAAATCAATTATTCAGTGGGTGATTATCCCACAGAATGTTTAATCAATAACATTCGTTTTTGTTTGATTTGGCCAAAAGCTGAAGTGGTTTCCATGAATCAGTCCTAAATCAGACCTAAATCTTCAATATCATGTTTAAATGAATGAAGCTGAGCATCTATAATGCGCAGCTGTCAGTTAGAAATAAATAAAACGACTATATTAACATATGATTAGGAGTTTTTTTCTTTACCAGCCTTCCCGTCTTGCACCATTTGCAGTGATACATGTTTGTACAGTGATACATGTTTTATATGTGTCGAACATTTTAACAGCTTGATCCACTGACTGAAATAGACTATTTCGAAACCTGCGTCAACAAAAGGAAGTCGTGATACCCGTTATCTCTGACAGGGGTTTTAGGATTTGTTGAGACGGCTTACGAAAAAGAAAGTCTGGTTATGTTGCAGTGAAGCCCTCTGGTCTCCTTCCTAAGAGTCCCGTTGCTGACTTTTGCCTCCATTTCCTTTTTGCAGAATTTCAAATTGGAAGCCTTTCCTGCTGTCACAATCTTATCGTTCTTGCAAAAGTGAATGATGTCTCTTTCAAAATGTAAATGAGTATGCAGTTGAGTTGTATAGGAGTGCCATTTTTTTTTTCTTTTTCTCCAGTAGACGGGGCTGCTTCCACCGCAGTATAGACCTTCAGTAGGCCTTCGGTTTGACGGATGACCTTTTAACCTCTCATAGGAAAACGCACAAGTGTCACTAACATTAACAGCTGCTGCGTTCTTGCTCGTGTGTCCCCCGTAAGACATGACGGTGACTCAACATGCCCAAACGCCGGCACTCTGGAATGAAAGCGGCGGAATGGAATTCAGCCGTCATGCATCATGCATACGTGCTTTCATTACTGTCACATATCGAATGGTGCACCGTGAAAAAGTCCTTCCACTGAAGTGTGCGATGTGTTACACCTATACAGAGGCACTGGGTTAAACTCTTCAGACTGTTGGACCTCCCTGCAGTTGTTGGTTAAATGAAGGTTTTTTGGGGAAAAAAAAGCAAGTAATCTGATTTTACACTTCATTATGGGAATTGTAAAAACCAAAAACCGTAGCTTTGAGGCGTTCATAGTCCAACATTTTAAGCTTAAAACACACCAATTTTAAGTTTGACCCGCAGCCATCGATGACTAATTTTTTGTGGATTTGAACAAATGCAGAGTTTAGATAAAAATAGTAATGTTTCTGCTCATGGGATAAGCCGTCTAAATGTTGGCTCAACTATACCTGATAACAAACTGTAATTTCATGACTTTTGGCCCAAGGCAAAGTCATGGGATTGACTAGAGAGAGGGATCCCAGCAGCATTGTTTGTCATCATTGCCCTTTTGAGTCTCATTGGTTCATAAGTTTATTGCTCGAGGCCTTGTATTGTGTAATGGTGTGGCATTTTTTTTCTTCTTCTTTTTTTTTTTTTTAATCAATGAATAATTTCATTCGCCTAATATTACAGGCTGTGAGCTCTTCAAGCTGAGCTGTACATGTGGGAAATTGGTTTTGGAAATTACTTTTTTTTTTTTTTTTTGTATTTATGTAAATGTCAGATTTCTCCTCTTTAAAGTTCCGACCTTTTCTGAGAAGCAATATTCAAACAAAATGCTGTTTTTATATCTTTCACAATTGCTTTATTAAAGACCTCTCGCATACCATAAGGAAAAAAAAAAAAAAAAGCAGTCTCTATATATGTGTGTGCAGACTTTAAAGTGCGCTTTTAAAAGCACAGTCACTGCTCACATTCAGAAAGGGATGGAAAAAAAAAATAGCCAAAAGCTCAACAAGACGGTTTTTGTTTCAGATTTTTAAGAGCTGGATTCGGTGTTCATCTTTTTCCTCTGCTTCCAGGGTGTGATACAGTAATTGTAAAGGTATCAGGTGTGAGCTCGGATCCAGAGGAAAGGTCAGATGGTGAATTAATAAAAACACGCCACAGTCACTCTTTACTTTAATAATGTCACCGTCTTAATTAACTCACAGATCACATGTCAGACAGAAAATGCGCCTCCACTCAGAAAAATAACTGTGAAGCAGTTTAACAAGGTTAAATCAAAGTGACAGAAGAGTTTACGGAATGTGTGTGTGTGTGTGTGTGTGTGTGTGTGTGGCTGTAGGCTTTTATTACACTGACAAGCTGTGTGTGAAAGTGTTAACGGAGGAGTGTTTAACACCTTGCCAACCGATGCCCCATCACGGATCACTGTACTCGCTCTCTCTCACGCCTCTGGAATCAATAGCGTCTTTTGGATCAACCTGACAACATTCAAATCCAGTCCACAACGTTATCAATAGAGTTGTTTTGAAGTTCGCATCCACACACACACACACACACACACACACGATTCCAATGCAGCTCAATACCCCAGATGTGCAGGTTGGACCTTCACTTCTCGTTCCCATCAAACCTGGCATGAGGGATGCAGGGTTGCTTGTATCGCACCGCACATTTTTTTGGTTGAGAGAATACAGGATGTTCCCTAAATAAAACACCACCCCCTGCTATTTTTAATGTGACACCCACAAACTTTAAAGACACACAGAAAGCGAAGCGTCTTTTACCTTCTGTCATGTGACGTGTTTCCGAGTGAAACTTTGGGTTTAGAGGTGATCGGTCCCGAATTCTTTTCTGCAGCGCGAGGCAGTGGAATAAAACATAGAGAACCGTCCTTAATGACAATAAGAACAATGTGTGAACTTCAATATTTAATAAGCAACACTTTCAGTTAAAAATAAAAGATTTGTTGTTTATTAGGACGCTAATTAGTGCTGAACAAGTGAGGCAAAATATCTCATTTTAATTTTTCTTATGAATATTTGCAGTATAATTCAAACCCAATCTTCAGGATAATATTTAACAGATTTAAAACATTAAATACCGTCAACATATTGATTGTTCTTTATTCCAATGCAAGCATGAGAATTTAAAGATGCAAACAACCTGCATTTATTACGTCTTTTAAATGGCAGTGCAGATAAAGCTATTATCACAACAGCTGTGGCAAGTTAAACAGAGAAGTAGTAATGAGAAAAATAACTCCAGGAAGAAAATACGAGGACCCTTCTAATAATAATAATAATAATTGATGAGATTTATGTAGCGCTTTTCTGGACACTCAAAGACGCTTTACACTGTCAATTATTCATCCACACACATTCATTCTGGTGGTGGTAGCTACGATTGTAGCCACTGGGGCAGACTGACAGAGCCGTGGCTGCCATTCTGCCCCTCCGACCACCACCTCAAACAATCCATTCATACGCATCCACACCAGGCAAGGTGGGTGAAGTGTCTTGTGTTGAAGAAATTTTACTCATAGTCCTCATGTGAAGTTTGCTGTAGTGGGTGTTTATTAGTATTCCGGTATACGGTGGGCTCACCAACACAGAGCATGAGTCTGTGAAGGTGGACCGACCCTGAACATCTGCAGAGTCACATATTTATAGGGTAAGTCAGAGGGTAGGGGGGGCCTGTATGTAAATACAGAGGTGAATAGAGGTAAATTAACATACAGTTGCCAATCAAGTGACCGGAGGTAAGGGGGGGCAATGAACCACAGGTGATGAAATCGGGGTCTGGTGACCACACGGGTGGTGGAGTTGGGGTTCTGATAACATACAGTTGATAATCAAATGGCAGGAGGTAAGGGGGACAATGAACAACAGGGGGTGGAATCGGGTGCCTGTGACAGGAGGTGGGAAAACACATGACAAAAGGTGATGGGAAAACACATGGCAACAGGGAATGAATTCAAGGGTCCTTGACCATCAAAATAAAAGAAAATGGCTTTCTTCTTCAATTGCCTAAGGACACAACAACCATGAAACAGGTTACAGGGCAGAATCGAACCACCAACCTTCCGATCATCAACCAACTCGCTCTACCACCTGAGCAACAGCCGCCCTTTCTGTAAATAATCTGCGAGATTAAAACAGCAGCATCCAAGTATCGCACATTCTCTAATCACGTTAGGTAGCGTCATAATAAATAACTTCGGGTCAGATGTGCATATTGGGGGACTCCTAAAATACACCCTTTTTTGATTTGCTAATTGCTATTTTGATTTGAAATCAATTGTTCAGCTCCAACCCACACACACACACACACACACACACACGGAGGCTTTTCCAAGTGATATTACAGATGACACCGCCGCAGCTATCTGTTTTCCTCGGAGCCTCACAACAACCAGCAACAGAACATCAAATGATCAACTCCACCAGCGGCAGCAGGCAGTAGCATTAGCAACACGGCTTCCACTAACAGCCTGTTTACTGTGCAAAGCAAGAAGCGACCATAAGGGTCCCAATTTGAAATAGAAAACCCTGATCTCAGTGCCACGAGAAGGAAAGAATAACACAGCTCTCTCCGATGCCTGTCCGATGCTTTTGTACTTTCTCGGCCGTCTCCAACAATGCGGCACTCGTATTCTTCTGCAGGGTAAAGTTAAGGCAGGTGTGCTGTTTGTTTCTCTTTACTGTCAGTCAGGATTTCATTTTGGACCCGGCGTCAGTCAGAGCTGCATAATGAAACCGAGGCTCATATGGAGCGGTGGCATTATACTATAGCTGCCACTTTGTGCAACCGGCGTTTACTTTTTAATGACGAGTTAAAGCAAAAACAACTTGTTTACATCCACTTGAACTCTCAAAAAACTGTGTTGTTTTGTTAAAAATTTGACTGACATTTATCTGTCACCGCAGTCTGATTTAATGTGTCTGACATTACACTTTTTTTCCCCCAAACAGATAAGAGCACAAACACACAACACAAACAAATACAGAAATCGCTCAATTTATCCTGAGAAAAGTGGCAGAAAATATTGTTCTTTTGGACTCCATCAGTCACAGCAAAACGCTGACAGAGGAAGCCTGCTTTCAGGGCCCTTTGAGTGAGGTAACCGTTTTGTCTCATAGCCGCCTTTTGTCAAAGCGGTGAAAACATTTTAATCGACCCGGGCTACCTTTGCAGCTGTTTACCTTTGATATACTACCGCAGAGCAATTTGAAGAGAAAGAGAAAGAAAAACATCCTCAGTCATGAAGCTTTGTAAGGAGCAGAAACGCGATCACTCGGAGCCGGATTGATAAGTCACGCTATTCTTGTTCTCTAACCCATCCACGTACTGCAGACTGCCTCCGAGTAATTTGGAGCCAAGGGCAGTCACAGCTGAATTCTCATTGTGATACACTGAAATACAAAATGGGTGCAAAAAGAACTTATCAACAGAGCGCCGATAGTTGTGGGAGTTTCGAGCCCAACAAACCGCAGAAATGGCGGAGAACGTTTGAGACGAAATGTGTCCTTTTTTTTTTTTTTTTTTGGTCAATACATTATTAATCAGCTTAAATACTTTTGATCCCTTTTTGGAAGGAAGGTCCACCAGCAAGTTCCAGTCTGATTTGCAGAACTTCAGTCGAAGCTCAGCGATTCATCTGATAACACAGAAAATCCCCTTTGCCTTAAAATTGGTAATCCTAAACTTTAGCCTCACAGTTCTGAACAAATGTTGGAAGGAGGTAACCTCAGCCTCGCTATCAGGTCTTCTCTTTTCTCAAACATTTTGATGTTTTCAGACCAGTTTTTTGTATTTTATCTCCTGGGTCTTCACATATTCTTGTAGGTACATCAACTGTCATGCATAATTAGAGCCTTGATTTATATGATTTGTTTTTTTTTTTAATATTCTAAATGTTTCTGCGGTTTGGTGATCATGTGTTGTTGGAAAATTAGCTCCCTTTAAAGGATGAGCTAATGTGGAATGCATTTAGCGACTGTAGCTCAGGGCTCAGCCAACATAAACATGATTTACTATATGGCCGTGTTTAGCCATGATAAGATTAGATTCTTTACCACCTCCATTATCTGCAGCAACAGCATGTATGCTCATGCTCACAGCAATTGCGTTATCTCGTAATGGAAATGCACGGGGAATCAATCGAAAAAGAAGGAACGATCACTGTTGGTATGCTGTGCACCAAGCCCACGCTTTATGTCGCACTGTTTGGACTCGTTACACACCTTCTTTGTGTTACTTTTGTCAGGGTTTGATTATAAAATTAAACCTGATTATTGATAATTAAACTTTAAACATGAATATGATAAAAGACTGATGGGTATCAATCAGTCTGTGACGTTGGAGCG
>NW_007578231.1:200882-250719 GCF_000690725.1 Stegastes partitus
AGAAATCATAAATATTACTTGAACTGAGAAAACTTGGAATCAATATGTTCAACATTTTTCAGAGTGCCCACAGGTCTTACCAATACTGGAAGAAACACAAACAAAAAACAAACAAAAAACCCTCTATACTATACTATATTTTACTTATAACCTTTTAAATGTGTTTCCTTACCTATCTTGTGTCTTTATCTGTACACAGCTTGCAGTTCATCTCACTTCACCTGAAAAGTTTTTTTGTCACATGATTATTTGCTGCATCATAGCCACTAATGTCTTTTCAATGGCATCGATGAAGACTGAACAGTTTTACATAATCTGGTTTGGTTAAAGTTTGCATGTTCTCCCTGTGCAGTATGGGTTCTCTCCAGGTTCTCCAGCTTCCTCCCACAAGGTCCAAAAACATGTTGAGGTTAGTTGGTGATTCTAAATTGTCTGTAGGTGTGAATGTGAGTGTGCTTGGTTGTCTGTCTCTAAGTGTAGCCCTCCCTCAGTCAGCTGGGATAGACTCCAGTGGCCCCATGACCCCAGTGACGATTAAGCGGTGTACAGATAATGGATGGATGGATGGATGGTTTGTGTTTTTAGCAGTTTTCTAAATCAGACGTAGAATAAAGCAATTTTGAGTTCAGATTTTATATTCTTTTCTGACAGAACTGTAGTCGCTCGCGATTAGTTCAAAGGCTGTAAGAAAGTGTTTTGGGGTTTGGAGGAGGGGAAAAAAAGCTTCAAAACTTTAATACATGAATGAATTTTTTTGTTGTTTAATCGATGATCAGAGAGGGATTTTAAAATGAACATTTTGAATGCAAGGCTTTCACATGTAATGGAGTATCTTAATTACTGGTTTAGTGAAGTGAAAGACCAAAATTCTTCATCAATTACCATCACAGCCACAGCTGAGTCACAAATGGCTCCTCGGTGGCACCGAAGAAGGCAGAATTTTAAGTTTTAAAGGGTTTCTAACAAAATCTTAATGCGATTTTAATGAATGTCACAATTTTAAGCTTAGATTAGTTGTTTTTGTTTTTGACAGAACTTCATGTCACACATGAATCAATTAGAACAAGAAAGTTGAAATCACGATTCTGTTTTTAAAGTTTTTGGTTCTAATAAATAGTTTAATTTTGATCACTTTTTAAAGACAATATACTTTAAACAGTCTTTGGGGTTTGAAGGGTAAAAGCAGGAAGTAAAAAAAGCTTCTTAATGTGTAACGATGATGCATGAAGATGAGTTTTTATGGGTTTAAACAACAACCAGTGTGGAGCTTTAAAGCCACATTCTGTATGCAGGACTTTCACAGATAATATTATTAGAGTTATTATTATTATTAGCATTAGATAACAGTTAAGTAAGTTCAGTAAATGACCTAAATTCTTATTTTACTGTAGCAGTCACAGCTGAGTCACTGATGGCTTCTCGGTTGTGCCAAGGAGCCCAGAATGCTTCGTTTTTTACATAATCTGACGTGAGCAAATGTTTTATTTTTGGAAAATTTAAAAATGAGACGTGTACAAAAAAAAAAGTGGTTTTGATGAAATATCACGATGTTGAGCTTAGGTTTGGTTCAGTTTGTTTCTTGATGAAGCAGCACGTCGTGGGTGACGAGTTCGAGGTCTGTTGGAAAGTTTTAAATCGATTGTTCTTTCTGTTTTAAAGTTTCTGGTTCTGATGAATGTTGCAGTTTTTGGATTTTTGTGGTTTGAAAGGTTAAAGTTGGACCCATAAGGAAAGCTAGCTTGACTATTTAGCCTGTTTCTAGTCTTTTTGTGCTAAGCTAAGCTAACTAGCTGCTAAGTGTAGCTTCATATTCACCAAACAGAGCATCTGTCTTCTCATCCAAATCACTGTCCTCTAGCAAATTTCCTAAAATGTCAAACTATTCTTCTCCCACGAACAGAAAATTGCATTTTTAAAAAAAAAACCAAAACTGTTTTTTCCCCCCCAACCTAACCACTATCCACAATATGCTTTATTGTAATTTTTTTTGTCCAGAAGCAAACAGCTCTTCTGTTCCACTGTGGGATAATAGTGTCCATCAACAGCGCACTCGAATACAAGTGAGTTTAGTATGCGTACTGTTATCTTCGAGTATGCTTAATTTCAGCTCTTTTCCACTGTGAATGCTCTGCATGCTGACAATCGGTTACAATTAGCATGTAGCATACAAAAGAGCAGCACAATACGTCTTGACTTTTTTGTGTGTGTGTGCTGTTGTGTTTCAGCACCACGGACAGAGCTGCTGGTGTGGAGGCTTCCAGTCCTGCAGGGTGAACTCATGCTCCCACTTGGCTCGGCGGCGGAGAGCACAGGTTAGTGCCACGACAGCGCCCCCAGACCAGGTGGGGATTAAGCAAAATGCTCAAGGACACTTAAGCAGAGTAAATGCTGGCTGTCACTGCGGCTCGAACTCGGTGGTGTGATGATTTCATCGGGTCGCGCCGAAACAAAAAAAAAAAAAAAGAGAAAAGGGCGGCGTGGAATTCCAACGTTTGTTGTAAGTTAGATCTAAATCAACCGGGCTGGTGCTTGATATGTGTCTCCGGGACACCCCAAGGACGGCACCCCTCTGACCACTAATACCATTAATATTTTTTATCTTCAGTGCACTCTCATGTAATTACCCTTCTCCCTGAAGGCGAAACCTCCCTCCTTGGCACCACCATTCTGAGCTTCTCTTGCCTTAATTCAAACACACCGAGTCGCACACGCATACACAAATAAAGACCCCTTTTAACAGCTGGGATACTGCCAGCTTGTGTTTGTGTTGCTGCTGATAATGTGCCACCAGTATATTTGTCACCCCCTCCACCGCCGCCGCCGCCGCCGCTCCCCCCCTGCTTCCCTACTCCGAGGGGAAATAGCTGTGCCAGCATATGCACAGGCTACCCATGGGCACCGGTACCACACATGCGCGCACATGTGGGATGTCACATGTACTTGCAACCTAATACGCATGCAGGTAGATCAACAAGTACACCCCGTAGGTGCTTGAATATAAATGCTGAGACGTACACACACAATCTGTCGCACACACTCACACTCACACTCACAGGCACCTGTTGAGAAACCAAAAAAAAAAAAAAACAGACAGAAGAGCAAATATATCGAGTGCAGCTGGAATGAATTGGATGTGCTGTATCTCTTGCTTGTGCATACCGGGCTAATTTCACATTCATATTTACATTCATGTCTAATTAGGAATAGCTCTCTCTGTCTACTCATTATCAGTGTTTGACCTTTTGCTTTGGCTGTTTGAGAAGCCGAGCAAGAGTCGATGGGTGGCCGGTGATAATAGCTTGTCATTTAGCTCAACACATGCTGATTAAATAAGATAGGCCCGCACGTATACCCGCCTGTTGTTCCCAAAGGGCAGCCAATCAGGAGCACCTACTGTAAAAAAACAAAAAAAAAACAAACATAAAAAAAAAATAAATGAAGATGCTCGGACAACAATATAGTTTCCTGAAGAACAAGAAGACATAACAAGATCAAACAGTCCCTGTGCTTACTGGGACTTTTCCCCCCTCTTTCAAATTTTACCCGGTCTCCCTTATGCAAAGCCTCATTGGCATGAATTAATAATACCACTTCAAACAGATGCAAATTCATTGTACTGTGTCCTCTCCTGCTCTGACAAATTCTTAGGTATGTAGGCAGACTCCATCTGATTCTATTGCTGTGATTAATTCTCCGGAGAACGGGATGCCTAAGCCAAAACCAGACTCCTATGGCCTTTTGCACCTCTAAGTTTTATAGAGAGTGTATTTACATAATGTATATTGATCCCTGAGACACTGCAAAAACAAGCCGCGTGCTATGTGTTCTCGCATTAAAATACAAGAACATTATTTAAGTATATCTTAATTTAGCATATAAAAACAAACTGCACACAAATATACGTGAACACAGACAGAGACATGCACGACACTCACACAAATGTTGGCAGGAAAGTAGGTTCGGTATGCCTTTCATAAGCTGTATCCGTGTGTGGGCTGCTGTGGCATGCATAAAATATTATTTTCTCAACAACTCGAGGTTGTGGAGGAGTTAGTTCAGGAAGGGGTGGGAGAGAAGGCCAGGGGATATACAGTATTTGGGCAGCTGACAGCTGCGTGCGTGTACGTCTGTGTGGGAGTCTTGGAAACGGGAGTGGGAGACACTGGCGTTTGAAATGCAATGAGGTGCTTTTGAAAGGAGCTCCTGTCACAGGTAAGCAGGGTAGCGAGAGCAAGAAGTGTACGGTGATAAAAGGAGAAGAGGAGAAGTGCCCATGCTTTAGGGTGGCATTCGGTATCTGAGGGCTTTTTGCACAGACTGAGGAAAGCACTCAACAGTACACACACTTAAATACAAAAGCCCCCTGAAACAAACGTACACACTTTGATCCTTATGGGAACAATCCTTAGATTTTAGGGGACCAAAGTAAAAAAGCCTTTTTTTTTTTTTTTTAGCCCTGGTTTGGGGACCAAAGAGTGTGTGCTGATGCTTTGTTTAAGCCCAGAACAAAGGCTTGATTCCATTGCTCAAGGTGATTGAGAGATGCTCTTGATGTTCTCTTCGCTTTCATGCATACTGTAAGGATAAAGATATGCCTTATAAATCAATAATTCCCGCGTCACGTGCTCGGCGCCTCTCTTTGGTGCAGTGATGTCCTCCCCCTGTATCATTCTGTGTCCTCTGTAGTGCAATCTCCAGCCGCTCTTCACTAGCTATTGAATGTCAGTGCAGCGCTGGTTAAAAAATATTGCTTTCTTTCAAACCCTTCTCAGTTTATACATGTGGATTTAATGTAGAATTTATTAATGTCATGCCCTTTCAGGGATGTGACTAATTATGAGAAAAAGACTTGAAGGAGAATGTGTCAAGGAGCTGAGGGTTATCGCCGTTTCATCTGTCAACACTTTAAAAACTGGTTCACACATTAGGGTTCTTACTGTTGGTGATTAATCAATAGATACCTCTCCACGCTTGCTCCTTTTCTTCCCTTTTTTTTTCTTCTCCTTTTTCCAGATGGGAAATTGATGACAGGCTTAGAAAAGGACAGCCTTTGAAACTGCTGTCAAAATGTGTATGTTTTTCAGGACAGATTATGCCACCCTTTTTGGAACTTCCAAAACACTTATCCGCCACCAAAAAAAAAGTGCTAAACTACCATCTGAAAGTTTAAAAAAAAAAAAAAAAAGAGGAGAAAAAGCAATAATTGAAGATGAAAATACTGGATCCTTTGCCCATAGGTGGGGAAGGCTGTGGAGGTGTAATTTGGTTGTGAATGCTTGGAGGAAATGTAAAATGAAATCTGCGAGAATTTATGGTTGTGAAGCGTATGCATCGGAAAGGTCATAGCGCTGTCATTTAAAAAAAGATTTCAATAAATGGCTGCCTCTGTCTCCTGTGAGGCACTCGAGCTGTATGGCTGAATGGCTGAAGCCGGAGCACTGGTGGAGAACAGAGCGAGGGAGAGTGATGGAGCACATCCTTAACACCCTTCTGGAGAAAGAATACCCTAGTTAACTCTTAACACCCCTGGAGATCAGGCATCCACCGCAAGGGCAGGATAATACTGTATCTTTGGTGCAGCTGGTGAACATTGTTGACAGCATTGATCCAAGATCCCTCATTACAGAACGAGAGAAACCCCTTCAGCAACGTCACCCTGGAGAGGGGAAGGAGCCAGGCGGGAGGGATTGAGAGGGAGAGAAGAGAGAGCGGGGAAGAGGGAAGTATGGAAAAAAAAGAAGAAGACGAATGGGAGAAGATGAAGGGAATCGTACCGAAGAGGAGCGGAGGCACCAGACAGAGGAGGAAACAAAGAGGAGGATAGCGATGAAATTAGCCGAGAGGATTGCAGCAAACTGTTGGGAGAGTAATTGCTAGCTTCTAGTTACAGCACGCAATGACCACCTTCTGTTCTATAGGGCTGATCATCGACCGATCGATCGCGGCCTACGAGGGAACACAGAGTTCCGGGGAGGAAAAACCGTGTTGGCTTTGCAGTTGGCATGTACGGGACTAAGCAACGCTCACGGAAACTGCCTCCAGCTGTGAAGCGGAGTAGTGCAGAGATGCTTAAAATCCGATATTACTGCTAAGGCTTGAAGTAGCATTAAGGCAGCAAAGGATGCATTATGAATCTGTCTCTTGTTTCATGACAGTGAAGTGTAATACATCCCGGTCGGGTCTCCGAACGAGGCGTCACATGGAATAAGCATGAGCTGCTTATAGTCAGAGTGAATGAAGGAGGGAGAGCAGGACTGTGGACAACTTCCCATCAAACTTATTCTCGCTAGACTCTCATCTTAGCATTCACCACAGCAGCAGTAGCTTTCTCTTTCCCTCTCACATCGCTTTTATGGAGTACCAGCTCTAAATCCACCTCTGTGCTCCCCCATCCCTCCCTATACGCTCAGCTGTGCTTCCATGTTATCCAAATAGGGCAGGAATAATTGGATCAGCAAACATGGTCTTATGGAGATGCGACTCTCCTTTTCGTTTCCACTGACTTTTTCTTTTTTTTTTCCTTTTTTTTTTGTTGGCCTGATGAGATACTGTTTAATTAGGTTATATCATTTTAATGCAATTTACACTATAATCTGATGACATGAGATCTAATGCAACTGACATTATGTCTGAAATGCACTCTAACCAGCACTTTGGAGCATCTGTGTCTCTAATGATGCTCATTATCAAATAAAATGTCGACTGGGTTTACTCCACAAACTTTCTTTAGCATGAAAGCTCGTGGGAGACGTCGTGCGCCGGAACATCACAGATATATACGAGTCCTTTCCAAACCATACTTTAATGCAAGATATAAAACGTTCATTTCAGCTTCTAATTGCCGTGTTTTCTCGAATAATAAGTAACGGCTGTGTCTCTCTAATACCAAGGCCAGTCCTCTTCCCCTCTCCACATCTATTATCCCTCCTCTATAGACCATAATGATAAAAAAGAATCAGTGTGAAACACTGTGACATTTCACTTCATTTCTGCATTGAGCTGGTTGTCAAGGAGATGTCTCAGTGAGATGTGTCGGGCAAAAGAGGAAGTGCTCTTTTAAAAGAGCGTTTACCCAGCCACTGGAGGTGTAATGTGGCTGCCATTAGGACTCTGCAGGCAAACACCGAGTCTCAGAAACACACAGTTCACCGGCGGGAGCCTCCGAAAACTCCGGAGGTCTTCGGATTCCCGATCAAAATCCATTAAAATCCTCTGCAGTCATCGTTGCGAGAAGCAGACTCTGGCAGCCGGCAGACAGCCACATATCGACAGCCCACAACCAGATGACAAACACACTAGTAATCTCTACGTCAGAGAGGCACAGTTTTTATCTAACACACTTGGACCGAGAGGCCTGCTTCCTCTCACTGCGCTCCCTTCCACTCCCCTGCATGGAGCTGCTGGACTCGTGGCCTCCGTTTAGAGGCAACCAGTGATGAAACTGACGGAAAGTGCCAAAACCTATTGTTGATAAAAGATGCATACTGCTGTGTTGTGTTGGGGATACAGCAAGACAGGCTGAAAGGCAGATAGACTGAAGCAGCTGTCAAAATGGTTGTTTGTAGCCCCGCGCGTACCGTGCTTTGGGGAAATAATAAACTGCATCATTAGAACCCCTGTCATTCACACGTTTGTTTTGCACCAGACTGGCTGCAAATACCCAAACCAATGCCTCGCACACCAGAGCACAGGTCAGAATCATTAGGTGGCTCATTTAGCCAAGAAAAACACATCTTATGAGATGATGTGCAGGTGTAATCACACAGCAGGCCCACTGGAGCAATAAATTAGTGTCAGAATCCATTTTGTGTTTCTGCAACACTGCTGGAAAATTGCATTATTTATTTATTTTTGGCTTTCTGAGGCGTCTAATTGTTCACTAGCAATTATCTGTAATTCACACTTTTTATAATATTTGGGTACCTCAGCAGCTCCAGGGGCCTGTTGCTCATGGTTCTGTTTGTTTGGAACTTCTTTTTTTTTCTCTTCCCTATAATGAGTCAGCATTCCAGCGCGGGACTAACAGTGCAGCCCATATGGCATCACCTGAATGAAACCGGTGATCCAGACGACCTCCTGACGCCTTGCGCGCGTTTTGTGTGTGTCTGTGGCCGGTCTGCGTGCCACACCCCCTTCTCCTCGGTTGCGGTGGTACGATCCAGGGATACTGTTATAGCAGCACCGAGCCTCAGCAGCGAGCGAAGCAGAGCAAAGCAAAAGCAAAGCAAAAGCAAAGCGAGCAACAGCGTCAAAGCCGTCAGCCTCGTATCGGGTTCAACTGCGGCTAAACGCACCGCGCCGGGCTCCCTGTCACACAGGCACAGTGGAGCTGGCCCGCGCACAAGCTCCCCCTCCTCTCGTCTCTCCTCTCTCGCAAGGAGATCCCTTCCCCTTTCTCCAATCGCTTCGTCGTCCTCTATCGGCATTCGCGAGCGAGCATCATCATCATCACCATCACCACCAGCAGCAGCAGCAGCAGCAGCAGCAGCATCAGCACCGCCGCCTCGAAACCATCGGAGGTGTCTCATCCCGAGCCACGTTTTTAACGGGAGCACCGCGTCTCCGAGTCGCAGGAGGAGGAGGAGGAGGAAGAAGAAGAAGAAGAAGAGGAGGGAGGGATTGCTCGGCGTTCTTCGGCATTTGCAGGGCTACTCGTATAGCATGGGATCGGACTAAAGGAATGGCTTTACGTCGGAAAGGTGAGAGACACGTTCAGTTTCTGGCCTTTTAGTGGGCTCGCTGAGGCGGAGGAAGGGAGGCAGGGGAGGGAGGAGGGATGGAGATCGGTGTTTGCTTTTGGCTGAACGAGGCTCGGGTGATGAGACAACGTGAGTTCGCGGGGAAACGGTTATTATCAGCTGTTGTGATGTGTGATGCTGTGGCGGTGCTATGACCCATGTGTGTGTGTGTGTGTGTGTGTGTGTGGCAGACAGAGAGAGAGAGGAGAGAGAGAGAGCATGTGTATGCATGGTGCGGTTTTTATGAAAATCAGTGCGCCTCCTTTTTCAAGTGCGGGGATGCAGACTTTGTGCACGCACCAGCCTGCGCGCTCTGACAGCCAGTCTAAATAATGACAATCCGAGGTTCGGGTGCTGGAGAGCTGCTCGCCTGCTTCATGTGTGCAAGTGTGGTTTTGCTTCAGCAGCGCTTGCAAGCCTTTTTAGAGTTGTTGTTGTTTTTTTTTTTTTGCGCTCCAGTTTCTGGCCCGTCCACTCCATCTCCATCAGCACTGGGGATCCAGGGGGGTATAGATCTCTCTGACGCGTGCCTTCTGTCTTCCAACATCAACGCAGCCTACCGGGCCCCGGTGCTGTAGACATTAACACCAGCAGCACCATGCACAGGTCCAACAGGCACGTCAGGACACATGACTCCACTACATCCCTCTGTGCTCCAAGCCCAGATTCTCATTCTGTCATCACACATGTCAAACTCTGCTCGTTCTCCTGCATCATGCTGCAGCTTGACTGAATTTCTGACAGTTATTTTCGCGTGTTGGTGCAGTTTTTTTCCTTTATTTTTTTTATCTTATTTTAAGGAAAGTGTTGATTGGGGGGTAAATAATTACCAGCAGCAGGATGCATTTTTTAAAATTTTTAATTTTTTTTAAATTCTGGATAATCATAATTGTTGTGAAAGGCAAATTGCACCAGGATGGATGTGCTGAGATAGATTTAAATTAGACCTCCTCACTTCTCTGTCTCACTTCACAGCAGATTATAAATAATTGCTTGGAGCGAGAGAGAGAAAAGAAAAGAAAAGAAAAGAAAAACACTGAAAGGAATAAATAAATAATTAAATGAGGAATACATTTATATATCTATATCTATTTCTGAGGAATTCTGAAAACATATCCCCCCCATTATCTGGAAACCTCTCCCCTCTTTGCTTCATTCGGCCTGTGTTGTCATTTGAACGTGCACTAAGATCAGCAATTTGTCTCTAATCCTGAACTGTGTTTGGATTGTTTCCTCCCCACATCGGACTCGAGTCCTACCATGTCATCATCATTATAATTATCATTATCATTGGATCTAGCAGCTTTCATTGCAGACCTATAGCCTGTTGTGTCACTTCCCTACCTGACGTTGCTCGCAGTGACGCGAGCGTCGTGTTTAATTCTTCCTCGACTCGCACATTTATTGATAGTCATGATAGAAATCAGGCAGTCTGTCTTAGCTCTTTGTGATTAATAGAGTGCATCTGTGCAGGAGGTTAGATAATACACACACACACACACACTTTCTCCTTCTGGGTTTCCTCCACGCAAAAAGAGATACACACTCGCAAGAGACAGTCACATGCACGCTGAAAAGGCAGCGAGATGATGTAGATGTATGGGACCTGGGGAGCTTGATGATTGCAGCCTTGCATTTATTTCTGCCACTGTACTCTACTGTAGCGTTGATGATGATGCTGCGTGTCTTTATTCTACTGAGCGGTGAAGTGTGTGTGTGTGTGTGTTTGTTGGCCACATGTGGATGGTTTTTAAGGCCCTGCAGGGTTGCTGCTTCCAAGAGATGGTGATGAACAGTGATTAAGTGAAAATGGCACACCCATTATGGCAACGCCTTAACAATTAGAGGACAGGTCTTTTGAATTGAAATGTCACATCACCAATTATATGCTGTGCACATGCCACTGATAAGTCATTTCTGTCAGTCAACCGGTCTCGCCACATGACCAATCAATCGGGGTTTTTACATTCCAACTTGTGCCAGTGTACTCTGTTTTTTTTTCCTTCCCCAGTTAGTGGTCAGCGGTTGTCACTTTGCTAATTATCTCTTTCAGTTGTTGCACACTCACTTTTTAATTTTCCGAGTTGTTGTTGTTAAGCGGGCAGTGCATATGGCGTTTTGGAAATCCAAAGTAGCTGCTCAGCTCCTTGGCTTGGAGTCACATCATTATTTCAGTGCAACTTCCTGACAATTTAAGCCCGGAGTGCCGATTGTTAGGATACTGGCGTTTTGCCTCGGCTGTCAGCAGATCCCATTGTACTGACTCAAGAAACCACTAACAAAAAAAAAAAGAGAAAATAATAAAAAAAAATCTTCGCTTACGTCTAATAATTTGTGTTTTTCTGAGATTTGAGTGATATTGCATGGCCTTTGGATAGTGCGGTGCTGTGTGAGACAGCGGGGGAGTTCTTTTTGTTATCCAGCCCTGCATTATTTATGAATTTTCATTCCAGGAATGCAGTAGCCCCTGGCACTGTAATGCTCCTTTCTCCCATGGAATCGCTCGCACACTTCCCTTCTGACCCACAACTTCTCTTGCAAATCTAAATTTTCCCTAATAAAATTGGGGTCATGAATTAGTGAGAGGACAACGTGAAAATGTATCAGAGGGTTGTTTAGAATATAGAGTACAACACTTAGTGCTGCAGTCAGAGTTTAAAGCTCGCAGGCAATATGAGGGGCCCAGTGGGAGTTTTTATCCCCCTCTCTCTCTCCTGGTCCCTCTCGCTCTGCATGTCCATCATATGGTAAGAATGTAATTGCTGGAAAAGCATAAAATGTGTCAGAGCGTTCGCCACCCTGCTGATAATTTCAAAGTGAAAGCGCTCGTGCCAGCCGGCTAATCAGACTGCTGGACCACTAAACTTGCAGACACAAACACACACAGACACTTAGAGATGTAACCGCTGTACGACTTCAAATATTTACCTTCTTTCTGCAATGCTGCTCCATCCTCAAGAGGAATTGTTTAACAAATCCTGCAGTGCTAATTGGCGTTTCCTCTGTTCGTTCGGCACTAGTTGGCCTCTGCAGCAAGGAGACTGCCATCACTGTGATTTAAAAAAGTGAAACGCAGAGGCGCTGTAATGTTGCCAAATTACCATATAATGATTCTCATATGGTAGCATAGGCCCTGTGTTTACACTCGTGTTTACAATTCTTGCACTTAGAACAGCAAAGCCTTATTGGTTCTAATAAGCAGTGAGTATGAAACGCTTTGGTCCAGCATATGGTCATTATTCTGAGCTGATTGACAGCTAATTCGAAAATAATGAACTCATTTACACACTGTTTAGATTATTATTGTTGTTATTATTATTTTTTATAAATAAATATTACAAGTATCTCATATGTCATTAGCAGCTTCTCTTTCAAAAGCGACATATCATCTTTTGGAAGGAAAATCTTCTTATTAACAAGTAAACCAAAAAAAAAAAGCTCTGGTTTGCTTTCTATTATCTTTTTCACAATGCAGCGCTAAATGGATAAAAATGAAGAAGGAAAAAAACGGAATATTTTCCATCACAAAAGCTTTTATTTGTGAAAACTATGCTCGTCTCTTCTGTCTTTTTCTCCCTTTACGATAAAGTATCCAAACACAATGCTGTTTATTTTTTGTGTTAGAACCAAAAGCGAAACCAACAGCAACAGAGAAAGGGACAGAAATAGTATCAAAACCAAAATCACCTTCAGTTGCCAATGCTGCCAACACGCACCAACACACACACACACACACACACACACACACACACATACAGTATACGCCCGAGGCATTTTTCTTTAAAGCATTCGGCTATGTCTCAACTGGCATCTCCAGCCCTCTATTCTCTCTTGTCTTCTTCCATTGGGCTGTGGGCAAGAGTCAGGAACTATATACAGTTAAATAACTAGCGGGGTGTTATGTGAGATTTGTATTGTGAAAATGCAATCACAGCCTCCCTTCACACTCCTCCAACTCCAAACTGGTCCCCGTCTTCCCTTTCAAATTCTAGCGAGACGACAGAAGGATCAGAGCCACAAGAGGCTTACTGGTCAAGCCCACTCTACCTCTCTTTAAAATATGAGATTAATTTGTCAAGAGGAGAGAGTGTGTGTGTGTGTGTGTCTGAAGAGGAGTGCTGATGGAACACACCTAGATGGAGGGCTGTTAGATGGAAAGGCTGTCAGAGTAATGTTGATTTAACGCGTGAGGACTTCATCTGCGTTGTTATATTAGTTTGTATTGGCCTTCGAATAGCAATTATTTTTCATCGCTGATTAATCCATTTTCTAAATTAATTGAGAAAACAATAAGTTCAAAGTGATGAGTGTGAGTTCAAAAGTCGAAAACCTCCAAAATCTTTTCGTTTATTACCCCTGAGGATAATAGATGACACTATAAAGAACAGTTTCTGCTTGGAAAATGGCTTCATTTATAATTGATTTGATTGGTTTGTTGACTTATTGCAAGGCTTCTTTTTTTTTTTTTTTACACCTCCTCTGTAAACATTCGTAAAGGTACTTTATATTCTGTTGGATATAACTGAACTGTTACTATCATTAAAAAAAAAAATGACTGTGTGGAATATCTAAGCACACACACACACACACACACACACACACACAGGATTGGCACACTATGTTACACACACACACACAGAAAGCAGATGCACATCGACATGGACACATTTCCTGCCGTGAAATTTTTATTAATCAAGTCAGTGGACAACTTAAGAAGAAGGGAGAAAAAAAAAAAATCAATTTTTGTTTCCTCCCCAATTTATTACCACATAAATTGCCCTTCACTTCAAAGTGCGCGTCGTGGCTTTAGTGTCAAAATAATTAAGTTAAAATCCATTACGTTTTATCCTGCTATTGTTGACACGGGGGACAAAAGAGGGGAGTTGGCGCTGGGCTGCTTTCTCCTATACTGTATACGGCGGCGTTTCACCTGCGGCCTCGATCGATGCGTGGAAATGATCGGGGACGGACTCGCCCCGCGTCAGATATTTCTATATGATGTTCAGATAAACATGAAGACAAGCGATAATTAAACACCCACAACACTTCACAGAAACAAAGTAATTGATCCGAGGGCGGGTGAGTCGGCTACACACCTGCTGCACATTAGCACGCCACGACACATCAGCAGCACATTACGCACCTACGTTCGCACCTCAAGACAACGGATAATAACTCAAAATAAATACATTTGCGTCCGTAGCTTTGTTACGTGCCTACGAAATGATTTATTTAGCAACATAAAACACAGCGATGTTACACTGTAGATCTGCGCTCTAAACGAGTTCATCTATTTCCTGCTGACTGGTAAATAGCCTCATGTGTATCATCAGTAATATTCATAGCTCGACTTTCTAGATGATCATGAATTATTAACTCATAGAAAAGATGAATAGCTCCAAAATGGTGCTTGATGCATCTCTGCTGGAGGCCATGTTTTATACAATACAGTAAAGTACAGTACAGCACAATCAAGTTCAATATGTTTTTTATTATTTCTTGCTGCTGTGTTGCTGGGGAGTTGTGTTGTTGTTCAGGTTTAATTTGGGCGCGTGTCTTGATCCGCCGTGAACTCTGGGATGTATTTCAAGTACGTGTATCATCGCCCCAAATTGACTTCTTACTGTAGAGACACATATTCTCTGCTGATTGCCAGCCAAGATGCCAAGCCAAACTGCAGAAAGAATAGTGATGCGAGAAAAGAAACGAAAAGAAAAAAAAACACTCAATATCTACTCCAAGAAAATCATGGCAGCACCGTGCAGCCATGTTTCAACTCAAGCAGACCTAACACATGTTGTCTCCAGATGTAACAATCCTGAAATCCAAAATTTTACAGCGTGCGCTGCATGTCATTCCGACCTGACGTACTTCAAAAAAAAAGGGAATCGTTTGGGGAAAAATTCATATTTTGTCCTCTTTAATGTGCCCAGAAGACACAATGATTCGACTGACAAGCAACAAATTGAGAAATGCAAATTTTGAAGGAAACACGCTCGCTGCGCTTTTGCCTAGCAAATTTGTGGAAAGAAAAAAAAAAAAAAGGCTGCGGTGGAAAATAAGAAGCAGGATGAATGAAAAACAAAGCGAGCTATATGATACTGAGAGGAAAAGGGCTTCAAATCACTCCTTGCCATTTCCACACGGCAAATACATTTTACAGTATATGCTATTGATTTCAGGCTTACGTGATTTGTTTATCTGCGACTCCTCTTTTCACTCACACATCTCTCACATGCAGCAAAAAAAAAACCCTTCAGGGCTAAAAACATCACCCTCTTACAACCGTACACTCATCCCCGCTAGAAGTTTGAATTCACATATATCCGTCTGAGAGGATGGTTAAACACGCCGCATGCCATAACCTTGAGGTGCATTTATATGTTTATATGAACCGAACAGGCGTACGGATGGAATGTTTTCAGCTCCCTGCACGTCTATGTCTCATCAGCTCACAAAAGAGCACAACGAGGACGACAGCTTGTTCCCGACTGAGTTTTGTGCTCTTTGAAGAGCCGCTCCTCTCTTTGTCGAGAAGTATTTTGCACTGCGAGGCTGCTGAATGCCGTCTGTGCCCTTAGCCTACGAGCAGACGGGAGAATCAGAGAGAAGGTGAGGGCTGAGGACGGATCTGAGGAGCCACTGGGAGCACTCTGGCCTTTTTGGATTGGGTACATCACAACTAAAAAAGAAGAAAAAGAAAAAGAAAAAAATCCTTCCTCTTCTCACATACCCCCTTAGTGTTTGGAGGATGACATGCGTCACATTGTAGCGGCGTAGATGGAAGATTAGCCCACTTAGCATTCAGAAATCAATCTGCAATGCCGCTCAACAGCTACTAGTAGATCTTTTCAGCTGCTCGCCTGCAAGACTAATGCTCTTTACTCACTCGTCTCCTCCGTAATCAACAACTTCATAAAGGGGGATGCACAGGAAATACTGCCTAAATCTCTAATCACCAAATCCAATTTCTGGAATCAATGGCATTGATTTATCAATTAATTTTGCATCTGTAATGCGGCCACTTTGCTTTGCCCAGGGTGTCGGAGGTTTTAGCGGTCAAATGCATTATTGAAAGAGGCTTTTTACCAAGCAGTGGCTGATGCAGAGAGCTTAGGAGGTTGTCACTCATGATGTAAAGCTTTATTTGCAAAGCGAGTTAGTGAGAACGGCGTTTTTGTCCTGCTAGGAGGACAGTGACATGTATTTATCTTGCGAGAGAGGAGGAATATCAAATGTGTTGAATAAGGCTTTGCCTTGTCAAGAATATTGATTAAGCGGTTTTGGGTGGTGTCTCCTGCTCCGAGCGTGTGTCTGCGGTCAAACACATGTGTGCCCCTTCCAGTCAATGTGCATGTGAGTACAGAGGGCATGTGTGCTGTTGCATATTCCCGACGTTTTTTGTGTTTTTTTGTTTGCTCCTCTGCCTTGTGGGGAATCAGCGGAGGGCTTTAGATCAGAGAGGAGTAGAGGTGGATATCATGAATAGAGAGCGGTAGTCCGGTAAGAAGAGGCAGTGGGAAAAAAGGCTCCACCTTAGTCTAGATCTGAAAGAAAGAAAAAAGTTATGACTGTAGTCAAGATATAAAAACGGCCTTTGAAAAGTTAAAGCCGAGCTACTCCCTCGCTCTAGGCCACATTCAGAGGGCATGAATAGTGTAGGACCTTATGGATTTCTCCACACAGCTCAGGCATGCAGGGGCCGATGTGGGATTTGAGCCATGTCTACTATAAATAGTCAAATGGTCCAGGATGGTTTCCCGGCTCCTGACAGCTCCTGACAAGAACCGATCTGCTCCGTGAGTGGACGCGCAAGACTTTTATTTCGTGCTTCTCGGTCACGCTCTCATTGCGATGCGAGTGGGAGCACGACGAGGTGCTGCTGGGCTATTGTGTCACCTATATGACTCGCTTTGTACATAGATGCATTAACCTTGAGTGCTACTGCGTGCGGAATAATGAAGGTGTACGCGTTGCACTGGAGGCAGAATGCTAAAGACACTGCAACTGTACATAGAAACAGCGGGGCGAGGGTTTACACAACACCGTCTTCACCGAGAAGGCCTGTAAAGACTGTTGATTCTCTATGGCGTGTGGGTGTTCAAGTGTGTTGTTTGTCAGCCAGTGTGAAATGTTATAAGTATGTGTAGGCGCAAGGGCACTGAGTGTGTGTCCGTCTGTGGCTGATTGTCAGTGTGCGTTTCATCTTTGAAACCTAGCAGGGGATGCTGTATGTATGGTGAGGTCCGGGCTCGTGTGTGTGTGTGTGTGTTGCTGTGTGTGTGTGTGTGTGTGGGGGTACACGCTACAGTTTGTGTTCTGCTGGTAAACTCAGCATTAGCAGCAAGAGATTTCAGGCTTGGTCAGCTATGAAAGCACAACTACGTGACGAGAGTGCTGCCGCCGCCCACAGATAGCAGGCCCTTATCCACTAATTAAAACCCTCTATCACTCCATGTCTCACTTGGCAATCTCTCTATCCTTCAATTCCCCCCATTTTCACTGTGAAATCTCTCCATCTCTCATTATCTATCCATCACTCTCTTTATCCGCGCTCGCCATTCATCCCTCCCTCTTCGCAGCACGCGTCGAGGGCTCCCAGTGGGCGGCGTATTGTTTTGTTGTGTTTCGGGTGGTCTAGGTATAACAGGGTCCTGTGGGTCCTTCAGGGCCGCTCGTCAGAGTTGTCCCTGTCATATGCCTGAGGAGCCATGCTGGTGCTAACGAATGGAAGAGATAGCTTTTTAAACCCCATCCCCTCCACCCTTTCCAATCTTTCTCTCATGCACACAAACGCACACACATACTCCAGGAGAGGCATCTCTCTCTGACAGCTCACTGTTTACTCCCGCAGGACCTGTAGCCTGGATCTGCATTTGCAGCTACAGACTGTGCCTGGGTTTCTTCTGATGATTAAGCCATTGTAATGGTAGACAAAATGAAAACCTGCAAACAGCGTCGGGATTGTCATGACTTCACTTTGGAGCATCTGTGGTGATAAAGTTTACGCCGTAGCATGAATATATTTCTCAAGGTTTCTCATCGTTATTCCTGTGGCTTGCGAGGTCTGTTTAGCGAGCGGAATTAGCTTGTCTCTGTGCAAACAAGCTTCTTGGAAATGTGTAAAGGCCAGAGCTAACAAAGAAAGTAGCTCCCTGCTCACTGGGGGTCTCCTGGCTGTTATGAAAATAAGACCTTCTCTGCATGCCGGAAATGTATTTGTAATCCTGGAACTATACTGTATCAATAATCTAAGGAGCTAATATTGTTGGATGGCACTCTGCTCTCACCAGCCTCCTTGTTTATTTACCAATGTGAAACTCAATTTCTTCTGCCTCCGCCTGGCCCCAATCCTCTCCCTGCCTCGCTCTTTTATTTTTTTTCCATTTGCATGCACTCTCTTCCCGTTCGTCATGATTTCGGCGCATTCATTCGAGATTGGAAAGTGTAAATCGGTTTTGACTCGTCCTCATGGCCCTTGCCTTTGCACATGGCGATGATCTCCGCCGTGTTGTTTGTGTTATTGTCGCTGGTGTCGGACATCTGAGGGACCCCGCCCCTCCGGAGACGACTTGGAGTGTAAATCCTGTTTAAAAGCAACTGTGTGTGTGTGTGTGTGTGTGTGAGCCTCCATCACTTCTCTAAGCAGATTTGGAAAAACCAGCAGACTGGTCGGCGGTTGCACTGTTTGAATAAACAGATGGATAGGAGGGGAGATCAAGCGGGTGAAGGGTCCCATTAGATATTATTGCATCCGTGTAGCCATGGATTATCACTCCCGTGTGGTTGTGTGTGTGTGTGAGAGTGTATGTGTGAAAGAAGGATTGATAAGAGACAGAAAGAAGTGGGTTAGCAGTGGGTGAGGGGAGGAAGGGGGTAAGAACATAATGTGATGCATGTGTTTCTCTCATTGTTGTCACTCTGTATTAAACTCATGATGAAGAGTTTGTTCCACTGATGAACTCCAGTGTAGGATTAAAGCAGATATAAGCACTTGTGAATATAGTAGTGAACATCATAGCGTGATCTAACTCTATATTCTAAATCGCAAGAGCTGCAATTAATTGATTAAAGTCAAATATGTGACTAAATGTCATTAGAAATGACGCATTGTGGTGCTACCAAGACGCCCAGCGCCAACAAACCATTTGGCAAAAAATCACCATTTTAAATTTTTTTATTATTTTCAGTGAAAAGAAGAAGAAAAAAAAAAACATTCCCACTAAAACCATGACTCACATCTCAATCGCAGTATCTGTCAAAATAATTGCAACCTGATTTGGGTAAATAATGGTAATAAAATGTCAACGCTTTATTACAGCACCATCTTTCACTGGCTTTTTTAGTCGATTTTAAGCAGTAAATCCAAATACAGGTTCCATTTTTTTTCACCTGAAGAACTCAGTCGGTGCAGAATAAATCTTTGCAGCTCCTCCGCCGACTGCAGTCTCTGGCAATCGCATAGCAGCACCGGCCTGGAGTTCAATAAACTTAATTGCAATATATATTTTTTGCATATTGTTCAGCCCTAAAATAAAATCCCACAATAACTTTAGGTACATTGGGTGTGCTCCAATATCCATGCTACCATAATATACAGTATGCCAGAAAAGGATTTACAATGTCCCAATACGCAGTATATCAAATGCAGTATGCCAAAAATAACAAGATGTCCGAGTACGTCTGGTTGGATTTTGCAGTATGTGAGCCTGCATACTGTTCTTGTCGTTCTGACCCACAAGCTTCTGCGCGGCTACGTCACATACGGCGTCTCGTGTGAATATAAGCGGAGCCGCCAAGAACGCACCGACAGAACACGGCTCATTTTACGCAGCAGATTGTGATGGTGAAAGTTTAATGTGCAGCATTATAGCCAGTAGTATGTCTCAATTGTATGCGCGCTGCATGAAAAATTACATACTTTGTAAGGGCAGCTGGAGCACTTACTGAGAGGAAAAGAGAAAAAGTATATGTTTAGGAATGCAGCCATTGTCTCTATATACAACCACTGACTGTCAATCCATTCCTAGCACAAATAATATTTACTTTTCTTATTTTGGTGCATTTTTTGACAGCAGTCTATCAGCACATGACTGCTCTATTTAGTACACAGACTGTGCAGCACCGTGGTTAATACAATAGATATACTTCTTTTTTTTTCTTAAATACTTTGTTTTTGCGTTACGGTGATAATGATCGTTGTCAGTAGCTGGCGTTCCAGTGATACAATCAGCTGAGCACTTAGTTAGCTTCACTAAAGCAACCCTAAATGCACCGTGTAATCCCCTGCTCTACATGTTCATAAAAAAATGATGAGAGGAATCTTGTAGTGAAGGTTTTTGAAGATTCCCATGTTAAAAATTTACTCTAGCATGGTTCTAATAATTCCAACATCCCCAGACCTTCCCAGGGCCATTGTTATTTGTTTTCTATGAATAGTAACCCATAGACAGGCTATGGTGCCCCCCCCTCCACGCCCCTGGGTGGTTATTCCTCAATTGCAAATCTGGGCTGGTGTTGTGCTCAGGTGGCACATGTTGACTTGTCCTAGAGAACGCGCATGTGTCTTGTTTGAAGTGAGCTTCGCTCTAGGAAACAACCTCAAGGTTTTGACATCAAAACCGAGAATCAAACCCCCTAATGGGCACCCCACTGTGGGCTAGAATTAGCAGGAATAACCCCCGCCAGCAGGCTTACTCCTCTAAATGCAGGGGCCTCGAAGGACGAGGTGGAGGGTGGAAAACGTGCAAGGTAGGGGAGGAAGACCGAGGATGGGAGGGAAGGAGGAGGGAAAGCAGCGGTGGACTGGTGCAAGATGGTGAGGAGGGAAGTGATTAACCAGGAGAGAGAGGTGTGCTTTGAAGGAAACCAGACAGTAGTGTAAATGGTACACGTCTTTGTACAAGCAGGATTACATGTTTTTAGCAAAACGCTCACCAGGCTGTCTGTGTACGTGAACACACATGATGGAGGAACAAGATGGTGCACCCTTGTGCAGGCTTGCATGCTTTCATTTTTGTGTGTAAGCGTGTGATAGACATAAAACGGGACAGAGAGCCTCTGTAGAGACAGACAGCAGTCAGTGCCTGCAGCAAGCTCAGAGCTCACAGGGTAATGTATACTCGCTCCTCGCCGTACCAGAGAGAAGGTGACACCAGTCAATCCCATTCTGACAGGGCAGCTGAGATAATAGCAGGCTTTGATTCCTTGCAATAACTCCTGCCAATCAAAATGAAAGGCATCGTGATTGCAGGGAACCACAAGCGCGGATGTGTGTGAGCCGCTGCAGCTCGCCGTTCACTACAGCGCGGCGAAGATAATTGGATGCAAAACGTGGTTATGTATTTTAAAAGCGTTGTTGTGCTTTGTGCCGTCATTAAAGAAAAAAAAAAAACAAAAGATGGGTGGAAGGAAAGACAAGTGTAGAGCTTTTACAGATCATCTGCGCTATGATAATACCTGCAGGGGGTGAGGGTGTGTGTGGGATGAATGTGCGAGAGACTTGGCCTATTTCTTCTTCTTCTTTTTTTTTTTTTTTTGACTGTTTGCTGTCAGGGGTCAGTGGGCGGTCCGTGTGGGTCTGCGTGCACATGCGGGTGGGGGGAATGAGGAGGGTGAGCGCAAGGCCAGGGCGAAGGAGTCTTTCAGGTGGAATAAAAGCATTACTGCAGTGGTAGAAAGGTCAGCTGTAAACTTGTATCAGACTAGTGGTGATCACCCTGTGCTGCAGATCTCTGAGGTATTGAGCAGGCACGCTCTAATGGCTTTGATATATGGACTACAGGACTCCCTGAAGAGGTCAATACCATAGCACTTTGTCTCTATGAGCAATGACCCTCTCAAGCTCCATTTAGAAGCTTTATAACTGCAGGAAATAGGCTGGAAAGGCCTCGAGCAGGGCACGGTGAAAGAGAACTAATATGAATGAAGTATTTTCTAATCACTTCTTCTGTGCTCTAATCGTTGTCCCAATCAATCATTAGTTATGGCGGTATAAGTATAAGGCGCCGGACGTTATCAGAAGTAGATTTCGATGTGGCTGAGAGAGGAGCAAGAGAATTTGAGCTGAATAGAGCTAAAAGAGCTGATTTATCATTACTCCGCTTGGGAGGGCAATGACACTGTAAAGACTGTTGTCTCATAGTGTTTCATCATTACTTCAGAATCTGGTGAGTCACAGCGTTTAATGAGAGTGACAGACACGGGGCTCAGCTACAAATTTGTTGATTTATCCGTAACTTGTCAATGCTCGTCTGCGAGGGGGAGATAAAGCCTTTACAGTAGCTCGAGAAAACAGTAACCACAAGTGGCAGAACACTAAGCTGCGCTCGAATCTGGCCAATTTCTCTTCAAACACATCTGGACGTAACGGCTAGCATCGCGGTCCCTTCTGAGCGTATTGATTTGGAACTAACCTTTGGAGTGAAATATGAAAGAAGCCAAATGCTGTTTATGAATGTCCGCTATAATTGGAATGAGCAGATGTTGCAATATTGTTCCACTGTGTTCAATAACAGACTTCTTGTTCTATTTTTCTCCTCTACCCTGTCTTCTCAATCCCCTGCTTCCTTTCATTTTCATCCGCTGGCCCATCTTTCTTCCTTCCTCCCCTGCTGTCCTTCCCTCCCTCCCTCCCTCCCTCCTCACTGTATATCCCCCTCCCTGTTCCCCCTTCATCTTCCTCACCTCCTCTGCCTCCAGACTCTGTGCTCTGTGCTGTGGCTGTGCTGCGTGACTAAGTGGAGCCCTACGAGCCATGGAGGAGATGGACAGTAAACCCTACCAGCCGTTGTCTAAGGGGCGCCATGAAATGGAGATGTCCTACACCAGCTCGTCTGACGAGAGCGAGGACGGACGCACCCATCACCGCTCCTACACCTCACGCGAAACCCTGCCTGACTACACACACGAGCTACGCCTCACCCTCGGGTCACACCGGGAAAGACAGAGCAACTACAGCCAACCCCAACCAGGTAACAGGTCATGCCTAATGGTGGACATTGCTCCATAAAAAAAAAATAAATAAAAGAAATACAGTTGCGCAGACATTATGTGGACTCCAATAGATTCTGGCACCAAAAAGACACACATATAGACGTATGCGCACAACCCTCACACTGAGGTCTTTAAAAGGACCTGTGTGAATTACCTATTACAGTCCACAATGAGCCAGAAGGACAGTCGGAGGCAGCCAATTACCGCTTCTCCACAGAGGTGATATTTCTCTCCCACAGCTAAACTAGGTCAACCCCAAACCTCTCTGGCCTCACCTGGGGTGGAACACCACCCTTCATTACACACACACTCACAGATACAGACACGGGTGGACAGAGGCGCACATACACACACACACATATACACGGTGACACATACACACCGCAAAAATTCTTCTCTGCCGGTGACAGGAGGAGAAATGGGCCAGCTCGTGCTGTGATGGATGGCCTTTATGCAGGTCATGTGTGGTGTTAAGAGAGAAGCCGCACCTCATCAGGAGCATGCCGCTGTGCAGGGTTCATCGTGATCAATAGGCACTCTTCCCACCACTCCAACCTCCTGCTACTCTGCAAGACCTACCCACCATGCTAACAAGTAACATTAGCCATTCATAACAGTTACAACTCCTGACAAGCTGGCCGCTCCGGGGACTTCATGGTTTGAATGCCACCTGCTATGGATTTTGCCGCGCTCTCCTCCGTACGGCGACCCATCAATGACCATTAATCACGTTGATGTAGCTTCGATATCTTCCGCGACGCGGCGGTGTCAAAGAGCACACGCCTTTTTTTCGGCAGTTGCTCAGCCGTTCTGTTTCCACAACAAACAACATCCCCCGCCATCAGTGTCATATGGTAAGGTGCAGAAGACCCCCAGAGCAGCCTTTGAAATGTCAATGGCAGCCGGTTCTGCGAAGCACATCTGTTCATCTTTGGGCATCAGAGTTATATATAGTATACCCTACCTAAGTAACCAACTGTTAAGGGGGGACATTGCCTCCAGTGACATTTTTAATGGATTACGGTGTTCCTGACAAAGATCAGCCAATTCGCTTCTCCTGTAATTCCCCACCCATGTTCTTCATATTTTCCTTCATCTTTTAAACCGCCTCATCTTGCCCTCTCCTCCCTTCCGCTCCTTCCATCTCGTCTTCCAGCTGCTTATTTGCCCTAATATTACAAAATCCCCTCTCGCTCTCCATTTAATCCCACGTCACCTCTTTGCTCTTCTCTGCATCGCACCGGTCTCCGTTAATCCTGTTTACGTTACAGAGATACTGTTGATAGATGGGCTGATAGACAGCGAGATCCCCCCGCTCCATGATTATTTCACAGCTCACAAGAGAGCTGACCAAAAATAATTACTTTTTGTTTGCCTATTAATTAGCTCAAATTAATGAGTTCATGCTTTTCCAAGTGTTGTGTACAAAGCCAGAAATGCATCGCAGCAGTATGTAGAAACAGCAACCTGTGTGGATCTTTTAAGAAAGATCTTTAAACAAACAACTCACGTAATTTATATATATATATATGTACTTGCAAATAACATCTTTTGGTGAAATTGGGTAAATAATGATAATAAAAAAACAGTACAGTCATTTACTGATGTTCAAGTTCAGTGAAAACAAACCAAACTCAATTGCATTTCTTAAAAAAGTTTTTCAGTACAGAACAGTGCCTGCAGCTCTTCCTCTCAGGCTGTGTTGGGTCCCAGCAAGCTCCACCAATCACACAGTAGGGCAGCCTACATCCCCTGAATTCATTAAGCTCGCAAAGATTAGTGCTAAGAGTGCAAAACAACAATTAAAGGTGTCTCAGATGAGTTTTTAGCAACTCAGAGTTTCTCACATCTGGATTCTGGCAGCCACACAGCAGAAGACACAATTAACAGAGACTTTAGTTGGATAAAAATGGACCCGATGCTGAAATGCCAAAAACGGCAGTTCCTTAAATGTCCACATGAGGCTGTCTCCGTAAGCGAGTCAATCCCTATAGACCCCTGTGTTAAAACGTGCAGTTTTACATCAGAAATATACACGTTTGAATGCTGTTACAGAAACAGTTTTGGCAATTTTCTAGCTCATGACAACTTTACAGGGGCTGAATTTTTAAATTTACATTGTATTAAGGCTCCAAAAGTGATGCATCATAAAGGGTGTGGCCATTTTGTGGGTACAGTTTATAGCATGTCCCGCCTCAGCTCCACTTCGTTGCTCATTTTTTGAATTAGCTGGCAGTTAGAAGGAGTCAGGTGTTGCCAAGATGGCCACACTGAGCTTCAAAACCGCTGTTCAGGAAACCGATGGCTGACATCTGCATACACAGTCTAAGAGGGGCCACCCTGGAGAGCAAAAAAGGAGCTGGCACCCCCTCTCCTCCCCAAATCCATCCTACCCACCTTAAATATTTAATAAATACATTAATTTAGAAATAGTCACAAGCACAAAACTGCAGTTTGGGGCCTTTTTAAGACAGATCATTTCACTTTTCTTTACATTACATTTAGACTGCAACACAGTGAAATTACGACTCAGGCTGTTTTAGCAAATTCAATATTTTTCCTTCTCCGTGTAGAAAGCAGTGTAATATATACAAATAGCCATATTTTTTATTTTATTTTACTTTTTTGCTGAAGTGAGCCAGGAGCGGCCGACTATAATAGCAGGAAATGGAAAGTTATTCAAAAAATGATTTTCCCTCTAATCACCTCCTAAAATCTCCCGTTGTATTATAAATGTGTTTCAAAACAAAGGGGTTAGACGACATTTTCAGTTTGCAGTCAATCCATGTTTGTTGCTACTGGGAAATAGCCTATTTGCTCCTGAATTGCCCTCTTGCAGCCAATTTGAGCTAAGCAGTAGTGTGTAGTGGTGACCAATCTTAGGCCGGTTTAATTCCAGCAGAACAGTATGTGAGCCACAGTTGGTCTTGACCCCATCAAACAGGCACAGCAGGACACATCGCTGGTCAATGGAGTGGTCAACAGGACTGTGGCTTTTATTGAAACACTGCGGTTCGTGTTCAGAGGACCTGACCTAACACACATATTAACTGCACTAAGTGAGAAGGAGGGGAAGTCTTTTCTTCTCCGGAGCCTGCACGGTACCAGGCTACTATCTGTATAGATTTCAATTTATGCCTTTATTTCTTTAAAATTACATCAGTTCCATCACTTCCACTTATACATTCTAAACAGAAAACTCTGGTGGCGAGGAAGAAAATTTACTCAACTGCCTCTACAGGAAAAAAAGGTAGAGCTCAATTGAATTGAATTGAATTGAAGTGTAACCAGAGGACTAACACAGTATATCTGATGTTCTCAGATAACAGGTTGATGCTTGGGATTGGAGGGCGTTCTAATACCTGAAAGCATATGAGGCTCAATTTTTCCCTCAGTCTGAGTCAATATTAATAAGGTTTGATCTTTATCTGATCTCTTCACCCCACCAAGGAGAATATAGATGAGATCAGTGCTCTGTTTGAGCAGCAGTTCAATACATCTCAAGCTCAATAACACACATCAGGCAGCTTGAACAGGATATAGCTTCACTGCAAATGGTTAAGAAAAATTGGAGGTGGCATTTTGATTTGGACTTGTGCTGAAAAACTTTTAATAAATGCTTGCTCAAATAACAGCCTGTCTCTTGACATAATTTGGGAGGTGCTCAGTGTTTGGCTTGTAAATGCCTGCCTCTAACAAACACTTGGTCAGCTTAGTTGCTGAAGCAAATAAAAACACACATGCCGGTATTAGAGGCTTTACAGCTCTGTGTCTACGTGATCTCAATCTGCATGTATCTCCCCCCTCCACCTCCCTCTTCTAGATTTAGACTTCTGTAAGGCTGGGCAGATTAGGAGCCCAGACTACCACATCCACCAACAGCAGCAGCAGCAGCAGCACCAGGAGGAGGAGGAGGAGGCGCTGTGCTCCGGACCGGCTGCTCACGTCCACGGCCGCGGCTACTCCCTCGGCGTGGGTTCGGACGTGGACACGGAGCCGGAGGTGGACCCCTCGCCTGCTCACGGCCTGCAGCACATGTGGATGCGCGGCCTCAAGTCCGAGCAGAGCTCCTGCCTCACGAGCCGTGCCAACTCCGCCCTCTCTCTCACCGACACCGAGCACGACCGGAAGTCTGAGCCTGACAATGGTGAGTGGGAAAAACAAACTCTTCTCAGTCTTGGATACATCTATGTATAATAGAGATGGGCTTAGTAGCACACCTTTGATGGTATATGTTTGTGCATGTAACTAGCATGCATCTTGTGCTGAAGTTAGGCTACTTCTTGACAGTCTTACATCCTTATAGCTGCAATGTAATAAGAAGAAATTTCTCTCCAACGAACGCAAAGAAAAACAACATACAACATTATAACTCTTTTCAAGCTTTAAGTTACAGCCTTGGGCAATTACGTGATTGAAACTCTCAGTTTTTGAAGTAATGCTAATACTTAAGTTCCTCTTTCTTTGAAGGCTCTTTGATGTGACTAAATACAGAAAATGTGCTATTGGTTATTTGGTCTCTGAAGTCAGCTCGTACCGGAGGTGAACCCGGGGTTGACTGGGGATGGAGCTCGAGTAAAGTCCAGTGACGAACATGCACAGCCGACGACTCGGAGAGAGGATTGAATATCCATCGGAAGCTGGTGCAGATTTTGGTTTAAGGCATTTGAGGAGAAGGAATTGTGGGGGTCGCCCTTCTACAGTGGCTGCCTGAGGGCAGCTGACAACTGACTCTGTGGGAAGACTATAGCCTGGTAGGAAGGAAAAGTTGAGAGGCGGGGGTGAAGATATGGGGCCAACTAGAGAAGAGTCTGGGATGGTGCCAGCTATCTGTCTTGCACTGCTGGGCTTGGCTGGGCTCCCCGCAGATGGAGAGTTAGTTAGAGGTGCACACAAACAAAGACAGAGCTCTCCAACCCATCCCCAAGGGCACTGTCTGTTTATGTGCCGCAAAAAAGGTGGAACGTATTCAGTGGCTGAGAAAAGGAAGGATGATAGAGAAAGCGACCGGGAGGGGGTGAGAGAATTAGAGACGGGGAAGAATAAGAGACAGGGAGAGCAAAAAATGCTAATGAGAGAATAGAAATGGTAATGTAATGGTATAATTAGAATGAGAATAAAAGGGAATGAGTGGTTGAGGGTAAAACAGGTGAAGGAGAAGCTGGTTTCGAGTGCGAGTTAGACAAAGATGGCGGGGGAGCGAGAAGACGGAGACGGAGGAAGACGGGGATCATGCAAGAAACGGGTTTAGGATGTGCTTGTTTATGTTTGGGGAAGAACCCAGGGGTGCTGTTTAATGACAGGCGGTCTGGACATGGAGTCGGCCTCATTGAAAATCACACGATGGAGGCAGCGAGAGAGAGAGAGAGAGAGTCAGTGTAGGAGAGAGTGGGAGTGAGAGGGAGTGGGAGTGCTTGCAGCATTACACAGTAATCAATTTGTGATGGCTGTGTGCATATGGACCAAAGTTATTACCATTTGAGATGAGGGACTCCATCTTTATCCAGGGTCAGAATTAAAGCTGCAAAAAAAAAGAAGGGGAGAAGGCAGATGGGGAATGCACCCGAGGAAACAGAAGAGAACGAGGATGGATGAAGTTGCAGAAGTGAGAGGGGAGGATTTAAATGTTCAAAGCGTTTGGCTTTGCTGCTACAATGCTCCAGGAAAGCTGGTTTATGTGTGGATTTCATATGTCACATGGTGATGTACTGTATGTCCTATGGCTCTCTAAACTTTGACACACACTCAAGAACACGCTCTTCCTTTCACTCACTCTCACTGTGTTTTTCTGCTGCATTGGTATCCTTTACTTGGCAACCTTTTTTTTTTTTTTCCCCCTTCCTTCTCCACCAGCAGCAGCCCATTTATTCTCATCCTCTTCCTGTCCATCTCTCTCTGACACATGGCCAGGTGTGTCCATGCGTGGCATCCTCTAATAGGAAATGCATTATGGATGTCACATTTCTCTCCATCAGCACAACAAAGTCTCACACGCCCCTCTGTTCCCCGCGATAATGAAAGTTAGAGCCACTCGCAAAAAGATGTTGGCATAAAGGAGCTGAAATCAAAAAGCTAACGTCCCTGCCAAAATGAAAGTGCATTTTAAGTCGGCCCGACCTTGCACTCCCTTTGTCTTCAGAGCTCGCCCCCTCCCAAACCCATTAATGATGTCAGCTTCAAACTGGCAGGAATCCTTTTGTTCCTGGTCTGATTGAAGCTGACAAGTCAATTTAGTCCCTATGTGTGTGTTTGTGTGTATAGGTGTGGATACGACTGTGAGGAAAAATAGAAGGAGGGCGCGACAGATTAAGAAAGAGTAATGGAGAAAGAGTTTCAGCCTCTGTGTGTGTGTGTTGTGTGTGTGCGAAGCCACATTTGTACACATGTCTGTCTTTATTCTCTTTCATGTGTAAGCGTGTTTGTGTGCGCGCGGTGGTGGGGAGGTGCATGTCCAACTGTGACACCTCCCCAGAGGAAGGCTGCAGGCAGTCTCGAGCAGCAGTCAGACCCGCTGACAAACTGAGGGAAACATCAACACCCTGAATTGACGACAGAGCACCGTAAGAACAGAGGAGATTGGCAGTAGAAAGACAAAGTGCAGTTCAGCAAGAGTTTACCGCTGACAGACATTTTCACACACACACACATATAAAGATGAGAGTTTTATGGTCAAAAGTTTGTGGACACCCCCTTGCCTTTACTATATGTGTCACTCTAAAATTAGAATATTCTTCTGTGAGAGAGAAAGCTGTCCATGAGAGTTTAAAACTGGGCTGCAGGGTTGCTCCCATTCAGCCAAAAGAGCATCAGTGGGGTCAATAGTGATGCTGAGGCCTGAGCTCCCCAAAAAGGTGTGGACAGGCGTGAGGTCAGACTTCTGACTGTGGACTTTGAGAACACGGCCACACTAAGCCCACTAAACCATTTTAAACAAGCCCTGACCAAAAGAGCAGGGTAGTTTGGTTGTATACTTTAGTAGGAATGTAATGACAACTGATGTGGTACAAAAAATTCAGACAATGTGATGCTAGCTAAGGGCTTTGGGATGTAGCTGAAATGGCTACGACACTGAAAATTTGTTAGTTCAGTTGACGTAAATGGTATTTATTAATCATTTTGAATTGTCTATTTTTGATAAAGGCCAGTAAAATAAAAGTTTTATTCATGATATATTTACCATACTTTGGATTTAACCACTTTAGCTTGTTTATGAAGTTACACAGCTCATCATTTTAATGTTAACACAACAACAAAAGACACACATGCGTATTAAAAAAGGATAAAATAGCTATTTTATCTTCATGCATGTAAAATAAAGAAAGCAGAAGCGCCTACAAGATAGCAAGGGTGAGGCTGCTGCACCCAGTGGAGCTTCATAGTGACTTGCTTGAACTGGACATCACCAGACAGAGATCCTGACATAAAGTCTGTCAACCTGCTTATATGTTGTGACGTTTCTAGACCCTAATTCCATCTTGCAGTTAGCACAGCCTCCATCAGCAGAGATCTATAGGTTCGAACAGGGTCCCTCAGACTAGCATGCCTTGGGAGACCTGCACAGAAGACTCAGGAGAAGGGTCTCCATTATCAAGATGTAAGAGGCTGATGAGTCAGAGAGGAAGCAGACGTTAAGTTTGGTCATGAAGCTGACATTTGCATGTTGGTTTGCATCTTTTCACGGTGGTTTGCATGTGATGCATTAAAGTGAAACTACTCAACGTTCTATTAAAACAACTTCCTTAATGCTGTTGGTGAAGTGTCGGTCACCCGTACAACAGACAATCTATTTATCGCCCAGTGTCTATGATGCTTACTTCCTGCGCTACCAGGAGCACCGCAGCTGTCATAGTTAGCCTATTGGAGATTGTGATTTCTCTGCAACGGCATCAAAAGTGTCACATTTGGAAGGATCGAAGCAAACCCCCTCAAAAGCAGCTTAAAGTCGGACATCCGGATCTGTACACAGAATCCAAGCTGGGAGAGTTTCAGTAGTTCCTTTATATTAAAAGCGAGTTGTCACAATGTTCACATCCTGAAATGTTAATGTCACTGTTTGTGAACTGCGTGTGTGTGTGTGTGTGTGTGTTAGCACACTGTGTGCAGCAGCCTCTGTGGTTTTCCTTATACTCAACATGAGGAGGATGTTGAGACGGAGAGACGGGCGCACAGCAGACCAACACACACAAAACCAACTATATCTGAAGCTTTTCAGAGGCTCATAAAATACAACAACAACAAAAAAAAAAACCTCACATGAAACATTTCACAGGAAAAACTGCATGAGTGACTTTTCTAACACGATGTTGTTTGTTTTAAATACTTGAAGGTTACATTCCACTGTTTTTTTTTGTAATGTTAATATTTTTTCACATATTTATTACGCCTCGGCTATTTATTATTTTATACTTTTTTCATATTAGGCGGTGGGACGCTGCGGTAGAAATGCCACTTAAGAAAAAAATAGTTGTTTTTTTGGCATAATATTGTTTTAAATACCAGTAATGTCATTTTTATTACTTGAAGGCTTCATCCCCAAGTTCATTTTTTTAACTTTTAAAGAGGTGATGCTGTAATACATTCATTTCATAGTTTACTTTTTGCCTTGAAAATTTGTACTGAGAGTTGTATTTGTATGGACTACATGATTTCTTTTCTATGCTATTGTTATACCTATACCATAATTTACAGTGCAAAAGGTGAATTCATACACAAGCTGTTTTATTGCGGAATATTAAGAGAATAGAACGAACACAATAGCTTCCATGCAGAGAGTTAAATGAGAATATAGGTACCACTCTCTTGCCCGTCTGTTACCAGGGTTACCAACTTTCAACCACCAGCGTGCGACTCTGTGTGGTTGGCGACGAAACAAAACCTGGACAAAGGAACACAAACTACCTGCGTGAATAGATACCACTTGAAGTTATTGAGGGAAGAGACGTTATATAATGTTTAAAAGCAAAAAGATTTCTGATGTTTCACTGTGAAATTAAAACGGCTATGAGGGAGCTCGCAAGTCAACATGAGGCACGCTGCCGCGCAACAAATGGTTTGACGGCAGCTTATAAAGTGTGAATCTACAGCGTATGTGACAGCTCACCTGTCTGAAGTGTAGACGATAAAGACTGCCTTTGGGGCTGTAACTAGGAGGCATAAAGAGTGCAGTAAGGAAGCAACTCGACAGCTTAGTTGGTTAATTTGTGCACAAGCAAAAGAAGGACTTTTAAATTGATTTAGATGGTGTTAAAACGTGCTTCTTAACCGACACTCGTGTGTTGCGTCCCTGCAGCGTGTGATGACAAGGCTTCAGGAAGCCGCTGTACCTGTCAGTTATTACACTACTGTTTGTGTATGGATTATGTAAACACGCTCGGGTTAATAAGTGAGCTTTAGAGGTGTTGGTCATTGTCGCTGTTGCCCAGTCACCGAGGAGTGGGAGTGCTGCAATAAATGCCGAGAGAAAAAGGGAGAAGAGAGATCAGAGAGATTTGATGTCACTCTTTGAATTACTGCAGTGTGGAATAATAAAAAGCCACATTAGCTATATTATCTGGGTTACAACACTGTCCTATAATGAGATGCTAATTAATTGACCACTTTGTGATTAGTTTAATCAGTTTTACTTTTCTCTCTCTCTTCTTCCGCCTTATCTTTTTTTCCCCTCCACTCCTCGGATTGACACATTGGCATGTATCAGACAGCCTCCTGGTTTTACATCGCTGCACTCTTCATACATCGTCCTCGGAGCAGGAAAGGGTTCTAAGGCAACTGCAAACAGCGGTTCAGTGAAAGGCTCTATCACTCATTATACTAGATAACTTTCTGTGCTAAAATGCAAATATCTGTGTAATTACCGTGGCCTGAGCAAGCACTTGATCCTGATTGGCCGCGGGACGTCCATTATTTTTTAAAAACTTGACAACTCCCTTATAACAGTCCGATCACAGTGCTAAATTAATACACTAGAAAGGTTTGAGTGTTCCATTTCCTCCGTACACTGCAGATAATGGTTTGAAGAAAATGGTTTTTCAAATTGCCTCAAACATTTACAGTCCCCGAGTTAGCAATCAAGCCTCATGAAAGCAGCGGGGACTGAAAAACATGGTTTCCGTATGGATGTCATTCTTATGCATCGCGACGGGTTCGGCCACATCTGACCGGACAGTGACACGGGGAGTTAGCAAACACACAATGACAGACCGCAACGACATAAAACAGCATTAAATAAATAAATAAATGAAAATCGACATTTAGTATTTGATATTTTCCCCAATTCTCCACTCAGCAGCCTTGTATAGGATCACTAAATGACTGAATATTAAAACCCTTCGATCATGTGATCCAATGCCAGAATTAAGACAATTTGAACAGAAACGCAATTCCCTTCCCTGTTCATTTTCATCAGGCGTGAATTTATTTACACTTGACAGCTTGTGGCTCTTGAATACGATTTGAGCGCGCTCATTTCTCAAACAAAATCTCTTCCAAGTATTAATTCCTTTGTTCATGTGTATGATATGCATTTTTTCAACTGTGCAAATGTCCAAGACGGATGGTAAACCTGCCAACAGTTTTACTAGTTTTTTTGCTTGTTAAATATCACAATGTGCGGTCTTTGACTAATTTATGTCTTTGCAAATTGAAAACATTTGGGAGTTTAGTTGTTGGCCAGACAAGCGAGCGATTTGAAGACATCACAAAAAAGCTGTGGGAAGTTATGGAATTCATTTGTCACGTATTTGTAACGATGAAAAAAGGCAGAACCGTAAATGAACTAATCAAAAAGACAGAAAACTAAGTCGCAAGTTTTCAATGCAGCATTGTCCGGCTACATTTACTGCTGCGCTGCCAACGCTCTCCTTAGAAACACTAAATGAGGCCTATTGCCCCAGAATAGATTGCTGCTATTAGACCTTCAAATAAAGTCATTTAAAATATTTTTTTTTCCACAGTGTGGCTGTTGTCCTTGCCTTGGAATAAGACAAGCATGAATGTTACCTTACACATAAATGTTACATGCGGCTATAAACCGGGTTGTACGAGGGCCTAGGGGACTGCGCAATGTCATCGAGGGCCCCTCATATCCTTTATAAACATGGTCCATTATTTTTATAATGATGTGCCAGAAGTTTTTCAGTCAAGTTTGGCCAAGCTGTGTTCAAGTAAGAACTGCAGAAGGTTAGCAAGGGCATGGAGGCAGAGGGTGGGAGAGCGATATAAAAAAACTGACCATACGGTTTAATGAGCAAGTGAACGGCGGCGAGAAAGACAAAGGGAGGGCGCCGAGAAGAGAAGAAGACAGAGAGGCTCGCTGGAAAGTAAAGAAATTGCACAGGATATTTGAGAGGGATCATTAGAAACAAGTTTTGTTCTGTGTTTCCTTTTCGCCAGCGGTCATTTTGGTACATGCTAAAGCCATGTACCGACTCTAGGTGTTAGTGGAACCTGGTGAAATAGCAACAGGTGTTACGCAGAGCTGGATCTCAGATTTTGAGGATTTCTCAACTTTATGATGCAATTCTGACTTTTATTAGGCAATCTGGACTTTTAATTAGATAGTGAGGGAATAACAAATGTTTCATGTAAGCTCTCTTATCCAGGAGTGTCAGATAAGAGCATTTAAAGCAATGAGAATGAAATGGATTTTATGTGTTTTTTTTTCTCCTTCTGATGTTGGAAGACACAAATCTCCTTTTGGCAGCTCTGCAGCCGCGATAACCTCAGAGGATTCAGGAAGCTACAATACCCTCAGAAATAGAGACATCTGCAGATGTGCCGGTGCAACCACACACATGTGGGCACGCAACAGACGCACAAGCTGCATCCTACTGTCTCCCCTCACCTCCCTGGTGTGTTTGTATGTGCGTACAAGCGCCAGTCTAAGTGGCCACATCAGGCAAACAGCCGCGTACTCTAACTCCCTTCTTGCCTTCCCAGGGCCCAAGGGGTTTTGCAGGAATGGATTTGTCTATTAGCTCGTAAAGAACATTGCTCAGTGCCATATCGATCATCTGAGCTGTAACGTTTAGGGTCTTTAAGTTGTAGAGTTGATCTAGTGGTACATGGACTCCCCTGGCTATTTTACCAGAGTGAGAGATGATCAACTTAACCCTGGCGCTGCGTTTGGCCAGAGGAAACGCTATAAACACGTCCGCTGGAGCCAGAAACCGTTTTTATCGAACCGCCCCCGTTCAGCTATCCAGGAGAGGCTGAAGAGGTGCCATGAATCCGCCAGGTGCCTTATTGTAGCGCCGGTGCGGTTGTGTGTGGTTCTCCTCTCTCTTTAATAGCAGTCTCATCACACAGTTAGCCATGCAGACCTCTGTTCTTGACAAGCTGTCAGGATGTTGGACCCCACCCCGTTGTCCTAATGATGGACCTTTACAGCTCACTGATCCAAAGGAGGACCTACTGGACTGTATTCCTGGTTGATGGGGGGTTAGGGATGTATGTTTGTGTGTTTGTATGTGCGTCTCAGAGAGAGAGAGAGAGACAGAAAGAGTGAGACAGAGTGAGAGATAATTTTCCGTTCTGTCTCTCTGTAAACGCTTATGCCACTCCTCCATTCTCATCTCGCTGCCATGGCAACAGTCATCAAATCAGAACATCAGCCGTAGCTTTCATCTCACGCTGTCCACCGGCTGCCTACAGGCTGTCTGTGTACATAAACAGTGTGATGGAAACATCACAGAGTCCAGCCACTACTTGCCATTTTAATAAGCGGTCACATCCTGCACAAACCCGCCCTCACATACACAGCAGAGGAGGTGAGAAGTGAGCTGTTTTTTAAAAATTTTTTCTTCTTTTTTTTTAATAAACAGTCAAATAAGCGAGCTTAAAACTGTTTTTAGCTTCCAGCACTGTTGGAGTATTAAAATGAGAGAGAGAGCACGGTGAGTGGCACATGAATAAGCTCACAGCAGAAAGGAACAATAGCCCTGAGAGTGTACCGAGAGATTAGTGCAAATCAGAGTGTTCTGCACTGGGGAAAGAGAGGCTGAGAGGGGGTGGAGGACACAAAGGTGCCTGTATGGACACAATCAAACACATATACACACTCAGATGCCCACACATGCTCCTGCCTGCTGTTTTGTGTTCTGGGCGTGTGAGGGGGTCAGTGGGGTATGTGTAGTTTGGAAGGGGTGGTTGAAAATGAAGCTTCAACACAGCTGGACTTCCGTGTAGGCATCCGGAAGAGACACTAGTTTTCTATGAATGGGCAGCTAGAAAGCCCAAATGAACAACGACGAAGAAAGGGAAAGAAAAGTAAGCAAATCAGGACCTTTATATCGCGCACAATACCCTCCTCGGCGAGGATGAATCGTAACCGTCGCTAAGCAGGCTTCTGCTGTGACAAAAGCTCGTGTGAATAATGAACATACAGGTTCATTGTTCGTCTGATAATCAGAATTGTCATCTGAGCCTGCGTAGGGATTTGAATGCATTTGCCAAGAGAGTGTCAGCGATCGTAATGACAGCGTAGTGGCTTCCCCGCCATTAACAATCGCTGCCATTTTAGTTTAACTGCTTGTAGTAATGGCTGCTCGTCCGCCTCGGCCCGTCGCGACACTGCCGGAGATACTTCTGCCGTAGCCCGTGTTAAAGGCTGCCATCACAGACGCCGTGCCAGTAGTAAAGGCTGTTGTTACATGGCACGATGCCCTGAGCCTGTCAGACCTCCAGGGTGTGTTCACCACCTGTCATTATCAGCGCTCAGCTCTGGCAGCTACAGACAGCTAATGGTCCACTGGGTCTCACCCAACAATCTGCTGACCAGTATGAGAGCTGCTGGTTGGACGGCTGGACACCTACGCTCACACATAGCGGCGCGCGCCACGTGCCCGTCAACACACAGGCATGAAAGTACAATCTGTCCACATCTAGAGGAAAAAAATACTTTTGTAGGAAAGGTGTGAACTGAAGCAAAAAAAAGAAAAAACAACGAAGTGATATATGAGTCTATTTCACTCATTCACTTTTGCCCTGGGATGGACTTCTTGTGCTCACTGGAGAATTGTCTGTATGATTTATAGGATTGGTTTGCAACCTTTGTAACAGGCAGCTTTTAATTGAAAAAGCCACAATAGGACTTTGGAAAGCCATTAATTGTTAGGGTTAATTAAGGTAAACATTAAATGAAGAGATTTTTAATTGGTTTCTCTTGATGAGGGTAGGGATCTGGGGTGACCAGAATCTGAATATGTAAATAACCGAAAACTCCTCCAGGCCTTGGCTTAACTCTCTGTGCCATACAGTCCTCTCTCTCTTTTTCTGTTTCTATTTATTCTCCTCTCTGTTTCTGACACCAGCTCTCGTTCTCCCTGCACACACTGTGCATGCATGCAGGCGCATCGCAGCCTCGTACACCTTGAGCCCCGACCAAGCTGTCAGGAACACAAATGGGGTGCTTTCGTCAAGTGGCATTGATGTGATGTATGTACATGCTAAATGCTAAACCGGCGGTCCCTGAAGAGACACATTTGTTAAGATGAGACACGACAGATTGGCACAAGACATTACTTTCATATGTACAATACATGGAATTATCCCAAGGCCTCCGACGCGCGAGCAGGCTGTGTTTATTTTTAGCGTTTTTATTTTTGAAAGAGGGATTTTCGTCGATGTCCCCGCTGGTGCTCATCGCATAATGTTTGATTGACCACTTTCTCCTTGTGCTAAAGGTTCGTTTATCTGCCGTCGTGCTGTGACAAAAATTGCAGTGTGTGCATATGGAGAATATCACAAATACATCAGATATTGGAGTCTTTTTTTCTATTTTTTTTATTTTGCTCGTCCTCTGAGCAGCTGCCACCTGTTCCAAAGGAGAGGGCGTTAATAGCGCACCCAATCACTTTGCGTGATAGATCACCTTAACACCAGATAGATAATCATGCTGTTAAATAAATCGCTTCTTAAAATGCTTTAGAATGCTGCTAAAAGCATGAGCTCTGTTTTTTTTTATGATTATTTTTTATTTTTTCTTTATGGGTGACTTGGGAATAGAAGGTAGTGTTGTTGTTGTGAGGGGAGTGGAACTGAATTTGCATCGCAGGTGAAAGTGTGTGTGCGTGTGTGGACGAAGCAAGCAGACAATTGGACGGCTGCTCGGTCACCCGGTCGCGCCGCTGCGGTAGAAAAGCTTCTCATGGCCAATGCGGGGCTCTTGCCAGTGTTTCACAAAAGCTGAATGTGCTAGCGTTGTCCAAACAGATGCTCAATGCCATTTCCAGATAGTGTTTACGTGTGCGCAAGCGGTGCTGGGTGGGGTGAGTGTGTGTGTGTGTCGGCCGTATTTGTGTTAAGTCCACGTGTTTACAAGTGAACGTGCACTTTGTATTAATGTCTGTGTGAGTGAGCGCATTTTGCTCCAAGCAGATGTTTTTTCTTTTTTTTTTTTTTTTTTGCAATGTGTGGGTACTAGCGGGATCAGATCAACACCAGCCGGTGCAGTGAGTCTGGCCAAGGTGGATAATATTCATTGAATGCTGTGGCCAACACTCCACACATACACCTAACAGCGGCGAGACGAGGTGGAGCAAGATGTACATGCAAGCAAACCTTTACATTCAACATATTGGAACATTTTATGCTTTAGCTGACTGCATGGGAAAAGTGCAAAGCTCAGATTAAGTCAACATGAATCATCATGTTTGCATGTAGCTCAGTGGCTGCCAGAAAATGCAAGCAATCGCAGCTGTATTGATGTGCCAAGTACTGTAAATTATTTAAAGGTATTTGTTATTTACTTGAGTATTTTTATATGTGGCCAACTTTATAATGGTGCTCCTCAAACTGCTTGTGGTTTAGCTTGTAGCTGCTTTACAGGTTTAGATTTTGCATCTAAAGATATGCTAAGCTAACAAAACATGTACACCGTATGCACAGGTAAAGGTGAAAATCGAGTTTTTATGTTTGTGTATTGTATTTTGCATGCTGCTCATAAGCAAAATAGGAGTCGACATCATGACTGCACATTTCCAATCCCACAATCTTGCAAATAAAGATTTGGACTTCCTGTGTTTCATATGTAAACAACATGAGGAACCAATCCTGGCATTGTGGAGGATGAGGCTCTCTGTATCATTACTGATCTTTGGAATCGGTTTCTGATTTGAGCATATTTATGTTGTGTAGCGCACAGAGTAGTGTTACGGCGTTTGAGCAGATTTGCAGGCGAGCTGGTGTGCTTGAGTGCAGCCATTGTTGGAGGGGTGGGTGGAGCTGAAGCTGGGGACTTCATAGAGCTGCATCTTCTAAAGGAAGCAAGAGTTAAAACTAAGCTGTTTTCAGGCAGGAAGGGATCATTTCACTGGAGAAAAACTTGCAAAATTGTAATTTTGATATGTGGATAAGAGTTTTTAGAGGTTTAATCGTTGACCGATCAGACAGAGGAACACCTGCAGTAAAACGCTGCCTTCACCGTTCCAGTGGACCTTTCACACGAGCAAATTTCTGTATTAAGAGATATTTTTCACAGCAGAAGCTCTACTTGTAATTGAGTACTTTTCCGTTGCAGTATTGCCATTTTCTGAATATGAATACTTCTTTCTCCCGCAGTTATCATTGCACACCCCCGCGTCTAGCAATGTAATGTGATTATCTAACATTTTTTGCATTGTCTCCTTGTGAAGATTTCATCTCCCACTAGTCTGCTGCAATCATCGATGTAATCGGTGTCAGACGTCTTCTTCTTGCTGACAAAGTTTAAAAGTGCACTGATGTGTTCATTTTACACTATATGTGCCTGTGTGAGCTACGAAGCGAGAGACATTTATTCTCTGACTTTGCCCAGATATTGGTGCAGTGCCACCAGGGGTGTGTTGTAGATTCCAGTGTGTGGGAGGAGTCAAATGACCGACCAGTGACTTTTGTGTGAAGCATGAATTTATCCAAGAAATTAAGGAACAACCCGATGTAACTGTGCCCTGAGAAAAGTCTCTTCAACTTGATGCACAGTTTTATGTATCACTGGTGTTTGAAGAAAGTTCCATCAAGTGTATATGGAGATGCTTCTTACAGATTCAGATTTGATTGACACACGCTGATGATCGTGTACCGCCTGTAAGACTGTTGTTTACCACAGTGTTGTATAAAGGTTGCAAATGCTCATTTTAGAATAGTTTGGCAACACCTGTCGAATAATATTTAGCTTTTCCTTAACAATTAATTTGAATAAATATTTAGTTTGTGTGATTTGAGTCAATAATGTAAACATATCTTTGCGAAAAATGTCTAGAAAATGTGCAAATGAGGTGTGGATCTCAATTATAGCAATAATAAGCAATGTTTTTTCTTACAGTAACTTATCCATCTAACTTTTGCATCCAAAATGCATTGATGCCACCAACATCTCAGCATCAGAGTTCTGTTTGTCTCTCAACGTGAAACCTTCGTCAATCAGAACAAAATGACCCAGAAAACATAAAATAATTCCAGTAATGTAGTACTAAACTGTTGGTTGCACCGCTTGGCCTCGTGACTACTCCCAAAGATTGGACTCTAATGTCTGTCCTTATGTTGCCTATTAGATTACATAAAAGGTTGTAACATGATTGGCTGCAGTCTTACTCTGCACCTTCTGTGCTAAGTATAGCCTACTCCAAATCCCCAGTGCGCAGAGATGAGCATACGTACCTGTGTGTACGCACCAATACACCTCTGCGAGCGATCATTAGGAGAAAAAAAAGAAGGGAGGATACCGAAGAGCTTAATCAAAATAAAGAAAATGCGGAGGTGGTGTCAGGTTTGTGTGGTATATCACGAATGACTGGGCTTATAATAACTGAGCAGGGCCAGCGTTTGTAATAGCTCTTCTTTTAATGTGCGCTTGTTAAGGCTGCACTTCCATCAGGAAAAGGTACACTCCCATTATTTAATGCTGCGGTATCTCATTCCTGCGTGAAACATAATAGTTTATAATCCTGACGTTGGCCAATTTTGAAACTTTTTCCAGAAAGTTCCTTGATTTCAGACAGCAGTCGGTATAAGCAGGATTCTTGTTTTTTTGTCAGTTTAAAATGATCAGAATTAATCTACTGTACCCAGCTGGCTAATTAAACTAAACGTGTGTTTCATGAGTTTTCAGTTTTCTGGTTTGACGTGCTGTTAAAAATCCAGGACTACACCTGCAAATCTAATGCAAAACGTCAGAATCCTCACCAGCTGCTCAACGATGAGGAGGCCATGGAAAACAAAGCAGCATTGTTGCTTTTGTATTGCGGTGGAGCGATAGTAAGTTTTCATTTTGTAAAATCCCCGTCTGGTCATTGATTTAACCTCCGAACAGTTTATCTCTGTATTAACCTTTTAAGACCTGCCGTCCACATGCATGGACGTCACATTTTAGGCTATATTACCACAGTAATTCAGTTTTTCTTTAATTTTTTGACATTTTTATTATTTTATTATTTTATTATTCTTATTTTATGATTGTTATTTATTTTCATTTCTATTTTTTATTTTTCCTATTTTTTTTTATTATTTTTAAAATATATATATATTTTAATATTTTTTTTATTGACTTTATATTTTTTATTTTTAGACAAATAAAAAATGCATATCAAACAAGAGCTCAGGTCTTAAGAGAGTAAAGTTACGTATTTAGAAGTTTTTTTTTTCCATTGAAATAATCTTGCTTTAAATGGGCAGATATATGAAGCATCCGTAATTATTTCCACACACTCCTCCCCACTCCCTGCAGCTCGAGCACACCAGATCATCTGGGACTCTGCTCAAACCCAGTAAAACTCTACTACTACGGTGACACAATGTCACGTTATAATATTGGAATAATTTACACGTTCGAACCAGAAACCGACTGAGGAAGAGCGATGAAAACCGCACCTCATGCTGCAGCTTTAAGGTAGAAATCCTTCTTAATTAAAAGAAACACCACATGAACTTGTTCACAAGGAAAAATCGTATATTTTTCTAACAAGATCCTGTTTACTAGGATGTAAACTTCCCAGAAGTGAATAAAAAAAACAGGATTGATCCTTAAACATTAGCTTAAACTCTGATTAAAAAAGCATTAGTATGTAAACATTATGACAAAACCACACTGTAACACCCAGGGTCTGGGGTTAAATAACCTCTAATCCGACATAATGAAGTTACACCGGCAAGAAAACTACGTGAACCCTTTGGAATTAGTTTAGTGCATTAATTGGTGTGGTACCATCTGATCTTCTTAAGTAAGTCACAAGTACGCACACAAATAATGTGCTTAAGCTAATGATACGCAAACAGTTATAATCTTTGGCGTCTTTGCCGAACGTGTCCATGAATCAGTCGCCGCGGTGCTTAGAAATAACTGGTCAAACCTCCTTTGGCACTAAACAAGCATTTCTCAGTGGCTGCAAATTCTGCACCATTCCTCCCAACAGAACTTATTTTAGCTCTGCCATATTCTCAGGATTTGTGGTGTAAGCGGCTCTCCTGAGGTCATTCCGCAGCATAAGTGCTGGGTTAAGGTGTGAGCTCTGACTAGGCCACTCCAAAAGATGGATTTTCTGTGTTTGAATTCGCTCTGTAATGTCGTATTTCGGGTCACCGTAAGATAATGACGGCGAGCTGTCCAGACCCAGAGGCGGCTAAGCAGCTCCCCCCCTCCACCAAATCGTGATGCTGCCTCTATTGTACTTCACGGGGATGATGTTTTCATGTGGGAGCGCTGTGCCCTTTTTACAGCGTATGTAGTCTTGCATCAGTCCACATAACATTTTCCCAGCAGCATTGTGGAGCGTCAAGGTGCTCTTCGGCAAACAGGCATACAGCCGGGGCGCGAACCACGTCGCGGCTTTGAGGGGAGCTCGCTTTGTTCAATTTTTTATTATCAGAAATGACTGATACCGCATTTGTAAAGCGTTTTGATTTAGCTTTTATGTATCGTTGCGCCTATTTATAAGAATATGAATAATAAGAAAACAGGTAAAATATAGCCGCCGCCGCTGCCGCTGCTGCAGCAACACAGAGCGTTGGGTTTGTTCTTCTGGTTTGCTTCATGGCAGTTGGCATCAAAAAGGTTTATTTTCTTTTCTGATCTTTGAATTTAAGTGAGTGAAGTTTTTGATTTGCTTTGATGGTGATGGCAAGAACAGCATGCATGCCAGCATCCCTTATGCATGAATCATACATCAATAACAGCCCTAATTTTATGCGTGATCCGTGATGATAGACAGAAATAGAAATGCATGGCAAAAAAAATTGCATATTGTCAATATTTCAGAGACCGAAATTTCACAAATCACGTTTTCGGGGAGGGGGGGGAGCTCGTGTCGTATTGAGAGGAGCTCCCCTGTGGTTTGCACGGTAACAGCCTCCCTCCTGGTGAACGGGAAGCTATGTGCAAACTTTCTTCATACTTTGCAAGGCTCATGAACAGAGCGTGATCCCTAAAAGTCCATTTAAGTTACTCTGGGATTCTCTTCCACCTCCTCTTTGAGCATTCTGAGTGCTTTTGGAGTCATCTTACCTGAGCTCTTGGGAGAGTAGCCACAACCAAATTGTCTCCATTTATAAACATTCTGTCTAACTGGGGGCCTGATCAATATCTAAACTCTCCGAGATTAGTTTGTAACCCTTTCCAAGCTTTATGCAAAGTGGCACGTCTTGATTGCGACTCTCTCTTTTTTTTTTTTTTTTTTGAAGAGGCATTGCTCCCTTCAGCAGGTTCTTCTTGTGAATTCAAAAGGTTTTAAGTGTTCTCTTATTATTCAGCGGCGCTCCGACTCACACCTCCAGTCTTATTTCATTAAGTGGACACAGTTAATTCCTGACACCAATTAGCATTCGATGATGTAATTTGCAGACAGGTTCACATACTAATTCCTGCGCTGCTGAATGCTTGGATGATGTATCTGATATGTACATAAAACAACATGAGGAGATTCTATTTGCTCATCATTATAACTTAGATGAAGCTCTAACCACATTTTGGAAGCAACCTTGAGTCGTGCCACCGCTGTAGGTGTTAAACCACCTGGATATGCTAATGTCTCTCATTTGAGGGGCAGACAAAGTTGTCTAATCCCTTCACTTTTGCGCTTGTATTTTAGTTTTAGTCAGATTAAGGCAGACACGACGTCTCTTTAGGTAGCGACTATCAGACGGCGGCAGCATGCGGACAAATCCGACGCCTTAAAGACCTGCTGTGTCCCATTATGTGGCTCCTAAATTATGATTGGACAATTACTGTTTTGGAGGAGGTGTTTGATTTAATTTGTTAATTTGGAGAAAAATAATAAGCAGGATACACGATGAAGCATGAAGGTGAGCAACAGTGGCTGTCACTGTGTATTAATTCAATTTTTTTGTCCATCTGTAACCACAGGGTGTATTATAATCGCACAACTACAGGTCAGTAGTTTTTAGACAGAGGAGATATGCTCCTCTTAAGGTCCCCCCCTCCTCGGTCCCTGGAGGGTCTGGTGTAACATTCAAGGTACATCTGTCTTTTGTTTTTCTATCTGTGGCGGAATAAAGGGAATGACTGCAGCCTGAGCGGAGAAGATCCCTGTACGTTTTGGGAGCGAGCTAGAAATGAGTCTGGCCTGTGAGATTTGTTGAGAGATGATCACCTCGGGGAAGGATGAGCCGAGCCGCCTTGTAGCTGCAGAGTGAGAGAGAGAGAGAGAGATAATGGGGTATGCAGCTGACAATAGGTGGATGCAGTTCTTCTTCCCTCGTCTTTTTGGGTCAGCACCAGAGATGGGTCAGCACACAGACGGGGTTGGAGGGAAACGGAGGGAGGAAGAATGAATGAGTGTAATATCTCATATGTCTGTCTGTGCCCCCGGTTGCCCTCAGTCAAATCCTCGCCATTATGCTTTCACGCCTGATTTATGTGATACGGGTGATGTAGCAGTATCTCTCTGCTTTATACGACAGGAAACGGAGAGGTGGCGACCACTATAAACCAGTACCGGAGCTCTACCTGTGCAACATATAGCGATTCAAGATAGCAGCTAAATATAAACCTTCTGGACTATACATCCCCTTGTCCTCATCGCCAGGAGCGACGCTACCTCTTTTCCTGGTGTGAGCTTGAGTGGGCAGGGCTTACGCAAGAGCTATTTACATCTGGACCGTCTTAGCTGAATGGATATCCCCTGATATCTCAGGCAGGGGTGTGTGGGGGGAGAGAAGGGCTGAGAGAGGCAAGTGGGTGAGACGTGCAATGGATCAAATGTATATCTGTATGCTACATTAGTGGAATGAATGTAGGGTGATGCACGATCGCCGCTAATGTTTGGCCAGAGGCAGAGAAGGAAAATCAGGAGAAAGAGAGAGAGAAAGAGAGAGAGAGAGAGAGAAAGCGGTGGATTAATGCTCTCATGACCGCTGCACGGCCACGGGAGGCAGCGCCGTGCGGGAAGGTTTATCACAGACGAAGGTTATGATTGCACGGATGTAACAGGGGCTATAATCGCTGCTGAAATAAACACGGCTGGTTGGTGGAGCTGCAATCATCAGTTAATACTTTAATGAAGACATGATGGCTCAGAGATCAAAACCTCTCCAGCTGAGATTGCTGCTCCCGCTAATTTTACTTATACAGGCACAGAGTGACTTTACTCTCAATCACACTGAGCTGAAATATTTCTTTTGTGGAGCCCGATTCTTCGGCGCCGCAGTATACACTTTGCAATTTCGAAGCATTTATTTCGTAGTTATTTACTGGGGCGCAGCCATGTGGGAACGGGCTTGTTAAGTAAATGCCAGGGAGGTACAATTATAAGCGGAATTTATATTTTTGCTTTCGCCAGCCGCTGACATGAGGGATCATCCTGCGCGTAGTTTTTGTTCATCTGTCAAGTGTCTCTTCCCTTTCTCCGTCCGTTTCTCAACACCTCCCAGTATCATCAGCCACAGACTCCAACCACCCGCGGCGAATGTGAATTAACAGAAGGCTTGCTGCTAGCAGCACCTTGCTCGCCACTGAAACAGATTCATCACGCAGACCTAGATACCACCTTCCCTCACTAATACACACACACACACACACAATCACCCTAGAATAGCACCTCACATATCATACATCCGTGGTGTAACACTCTCTGCACTTAGACGCTGTACTTTGTGATCAAGAGAACAATAACATCGACAACAGATTTTTCTTTGTGGTTTCCTTCAGGATGTGACAGCGTTTTTTTTTTTTAGTTTTTTTTTTTAGTTCTCCTTTAGTGCCTCCTCTGAGGAAATATTCTCCTGTATTTTCTGATCTACCCGAAGCCCGGTCTGCACTTGAAATACATCCCTGTTCGCTTCTCCTCAATTGCCACATTTATATATGAGAGAGAGAGTTGCTTGAAAATCAATCTCCATCGGAAGTTGAAAGGAAGAGTGAGACAGCTTTGCCCACAGGTCAGAGGTGCATTGTGGGATATTGACTAGTCCCCGGTTGCTGCAGTAGGCGCGTTGAGAAAACACATCTACACGAATATTATTGACAAAGGCAGCACAACCCTGCACCTCAGTAAAGTGGACAGATACTTTATTATCCTCTGAGAGGAAATTTGTTTTCACAGTCAATACATGAAAACACGAGACACACTGAAATGGAGGTATACAGGAGGGTTTCATCTTTGTACTGAGAACACATCCTTTACTGGAAATGTTTTTTTATCAAGAACCCTCATAAGACTTGATATGTACCCTTTGATCCGCTGTGTGCTGTTTTCTAATAGTTAAAATGTACCAATTCAGTCGTGTAATGATTACTTACTTGAAATGTCATAAACTGGGAAACGAAAGGTTAAGCAGTGTTTTAAAAGCATCACATTGGTAGCTTCTGTAAAACACACTATTGCTGACTAGCCAACATTGAACATGTATAATCAGAATTTTAATTGTGTGGCCCGCAGAAATCAATAGTCACTCAGTTCAGGTGCCACAATGTGGTGGCACACTGAGGGATAAAGCGCTCGCCTGTGGACACGGCAGCCGTGATCCCGGCTCGACCATCGTGTATAAATAAGAGCATTTGCGATCTTGTCAGCAACTCCAGCCTGGCTCATGGGGTCACATATATGATGGTGGCGGGGTGTGAAGGAAGAGAAATGGTATATAAATGAGAAGCAAATGGCATCGTCTGCCCCCTCCTCAGGTCAGCAGCGGGAGGGAGCGGCGACAATGTAGGGGTAAAAGTCCACTGAACAAAGGGTATCACACAGATTTTCTTGATTTTTCCCAGGGTGACATATGTTTCAAAGGTCGTTTCAATCACTTGGCTGCGCGGTTGTACATTCAGAGGCAGAAAAATTGACTCAAATGAAATAGTACTAGAGTGTAATGATGTACGCTGCTCTCCCTTGAACTTTTTGTGAGCGTGGCTATAGGAAGATGTGAGGAAAAACAAAGACGTGGGCCAAAGTTGATCAGCCACCAAGATGTTAGCAGCAGATCATGGAAGTCCTGTAAGCCAGTGGTCCCCAACCCGTTTTGCATCACGGACCGGTTTTAATCAGGAACATTTTCTACGGACCGGTCATTGCACAAAAAATAATTGTTTCTACTATTAAAAAGTTTCATAAATTAAAAAAATTACTTGTTAAATATGTGTTTCCGTCTCAGTATCGAGTCTCTTTCCAAAGAAGCTCTCCTGAGATGTTTGTTTTCTTATTTATTTCGGCAGCGGTTAGACTGACGGCTTCGTTTAACGGCCGAGCATTAAAACTAATAAGAGTCAAGTGCGAGAAAGAAGACGGACGCGACGGGAAGACGAGCTAGTCATTTTTAAAAATAAAACACCCTGCAGACTCCACTGGAAATAAAAATAAACCAATCAAATGGTTTTTTTTTGTTAATTTTTTCTGTGCGGCCCGGTACCAAATGACCCACGGCCCGGTGGTTGGGGACCGCTGCTGTAAGCTGCAAGGCTCCATGGATCTGACTTGTTTTCCTCGATCAGATTGAGATCTGGGGGATTTCGAGATCAAGCCACCACCTTGAAGTCTTTGTCATGCTCCTGAAACCTTTCTTGAACAGTCTTTGCAGCGTGGCTGGGAGCAATACGCTGCTGAAAAAAAAACAAGATCTATGTTTAAGTAGGCGATACGTGTCAAGTTAACATGCACATAATGCAGGAACTCAAGGTTTCGCAGCAGAACATCGACAAATATTACATGATGCTGCCTTTTCCGCCTTCTTCCGATAGCGCATCCTGCTGCTGCCTCTTCCCCAGGTGGTCCACACGTTGTAAAAGGAAACATGATTTATCAGACCAGGCCACCTACTGGTCCAGTGCTTCTGCTCAAATGCCCATTTTATTCATTTCCAGCGGCAGCCGGGGGTCAGCCTCATATACAACCTGTCACTGGTTCACTGTGTCCCTCCTTGGACTACTTTCACGCTGCATACTGGGAACACCCCTCAAGATCTGTCATTTTGGAGACGCTCCAAACCAATCATTTAGCCATCACGGTATAGCTCTTGACAAAGTAGCCCAGGTCTTCACACTTGCCCATTTTTCTTGCTTCTTACACGTCAGCCTTCAGAACTGACTTGCTCACACGCGACCTAATATATCCCACCTCTTGGAAGGTGTCGATAAAAGAAGATAATCAACGTTATTCACCTCACCTGATAGCGGGTTTTTAACGATGTGGCCGCGGTGTACAATAACTTACTCCAGGAGATAAACTTCATTGTTTCACTTGGTACAGAATGCCGTGTTCTGCTTGGCCTATCTTGAGAAATTAATTAGACTGTAGTGAGAATAAAAGTGCTGGACAAAATGAAGAACATGACACAAAGGGCATCTAAAGTTCAGCCAAATCAAGCATTAACAAAAAGCTTCATTGTCTTAATTATTTAATTCTTAATGCTGCTATAAATCTTGAGAATGAATTTCGGGGCTTTCTAGCTTAACTGTTAACAGCCAGAGTCGCGCTTGTGCAAGTGTTCACCCGTCAAGTATGCCAAGAGTACGGTACAGCCAGAGCTTTGCATGGATTCCGAAGTGTTATCTCTATGCGGCTAATTTGATTATACTGGTGTTGCATAAATTAGATTGGCTCAGAAATCTCTAAGGTATTACAAACTACCCAGTGTTACATGAGAAGAGCAAGTCTTTGTGGTTAATATGTTTTGTGTTTTTTTTCCTAGTTTGCATATCAAGTGGCCACGTCGAGCCGTGAAGCTGTTATTATGGGGGATTTGTTGTGTGTTTTATGTGCTGTGCCAGAAAAATACAGGTTACGGTTTGATATTTCCATTATATACTGTGCAAGAGAAGCATGACTTTTACACTTTATGCTGCATTGTTATGCTTCTAAGTGCGTGAATGCATCTTTACAATGGGAATCTAATTCACAAGTATAATAATGATGATGATATTAACAATAACAAAGGCTACTTGCACAGCACTTTCCAATGCAAAGTTACAAACTGCCTAATAGAGGAAGATATTTGAACACAAGACTATTGACTGTGCATAACGATACGGTGCACAAACCCTCCAGATGTCACCCCATCCATAGATTTCTTCAATAGCTCAGGGTGTGCTCCAATACCCATACCACTATAGAATACAGTATGCCAGAAACAGATTTATTCTATGCATCGTATGCTAAGGCGCATTATGTCCAAGTAGTATTTCCCAGTTGTATGCATGCTGTATAAAAAGATACACATTTTGTGACGGCAGCTGTGCTACTTAAAGGAAAAAGAAAAGGTATGCATTCTGGAAAGCAGCCTCAGCCTGTGTGGTTGTGCCGGTCGTTACCATCTTGGCGTTGCCTGAGTGCGCCTATTTCCCCCGTAGTACAAAAATGAGCAAGAGGTGGAGCATGAGTGGAGCCGGAGTGGAGCCGGAGTGGGCCATGGACTGTCATATAATGGGACCTGGCTGTCACTCAAAGCTGTCAGCGCCCTAATTATGCACAACTTTAATCCTTAATGCAATTTTAACGGGTGAGCGGTATAAAAATTCACCACCCGTACTCTTGTCATAAACAGGAAAATTAGCCATAGAGGCTAAAATAGTTTTTGATACCAGGCTGTAAACATTTTTGTTTCTGCTGTAAAGCTGGACATTTTAACATGGCGGTCTGTGGGGACTGACTCGGGTTCGGAGCATAGACTGTATAAAAGATGGACGTAGC
>NW_007578231.1:251558-272838 GCF_000690725.1 Stegastes partitus
ATTTGACTGAAACATGGTTGTCCTTCATCTCGTACGTTTGTGAAAACAGTAAAAAAAACACAAAAAAACAACTTATTTTATGAAGTTGTAATTTTCCACCATGAAAGACAGAAAGACAAGGTATAGTTAATAAAACATGTTTGCCAGAAACAACTGAATATATTTTTATTTCTTCTGTAGCAGTAATTTTCTGTTGGGCAGAAGCTATAACTGAGAAATCAGACGGCATTAATACGAATAATCTAGCCTTTCAGGGCTCCAAGGTCACAATACACAGACATGTAAATGTAATGCTATTATTAATGTACAAAGATGGCAAAGCAACAAGTAATTGCTTGGAAAAGGAAACAAAGCCTCTGACAGGTTCTGCATGTGGGGCCGGATGGGAGGTGGGTGAAACACAGGCTGAGGGGGTGTTCAGAGTTGTGTGGAATAATAAACTATATAGAGCGACCATTCTGCTAGCATTTCTATTCTCCCCTCTGGAAATGGTGACTATTCAGGCTTGTTAGGCTTCTAAGAGCTGCCTAGAAGCCTGTCATTTCACATTAAAGTAGCCTAGCATTGCTGCTTTCATGGATTTAGTCCTCACTGGACGGCAAATGATATATTTATGTATAGATTTAAGATGGAAGGCAGACAAGGTAGCCTACTCATCCCGCATTAGCTCCTGTAAGTGTGTGCGTTTGCATAGATGTGTGGCCTCGCGAGTGTGTGTGTTTGTCCCACACTGGTACAATGCATTTCCATTATGAGACATATGCCATCCTACGTTATGGTGAGCTGAGCTGTTAGCTGTTGCTGTGACTGTCACATCTATGGCAGAGAAGGGACGGGGATATTTCCTGTTTAGATGCCACCAATTTTCTCTTCATGCATGGTGCGCACACATGTAACGTACACACCCACACACAACTGATAGATTTATAATAGCGTGTCAGGAAAGTGCAGGCTTCACATTTCAGCAAAATGGACCCATTTGGCGGGCGAACGACTGCAACCCGGGGCTCCCCCTCCTCTCCTCCTAACTCTTCTGAACCCCCACCCCTCCACTGCTTCCACCCATCCAGCCGGTGTGCCAGCCCACTCAGCCGGATCCGGAACGGCACCGAATACATGTTTCTGTCACAAGCTTCGTGTCAGCTTTTTTACATGAGCAGGAGAAATGGGGAGAGAACGGGTCATTCTGACAGTCGGAATCACTCTGTGTGGATCTTAAATGTTTTACGGCCTTAATGGGCCTCCAGAAATAGATGCAGTGCTAATGTCCTCTGACTCTTGGAGAAAAAAAAAGGGGGAAGAATGTGTCTGTGCTAAGTGTGTGTGCTCGGGAGTCTGTGCGACAGGGAGGGTGTGCGCATGTCCGTTTGTGTCTGCGGCTGCTCGCGTGTGCGATTCAAATGGGCTTAAGTGAGGGATCCACGCATGCAAATGAAGCCACTTAAATCTGGGTCCTTTTTCCCCCCTCTATCTCAAAGGACACCCTTTTCTCTATTTAGAGCACCACTTTGACATCAGCCCTATGGAGGCAAGGCCCTATGGGGCTTCGGTCTTAAGTGGTGCACTATAGACTATAAGGAATCATCCAGATTTGCCTTATATAATCTCTCATCCTTAGAGATATCCACAACAAATCTTCAACAAGCTCTTTATTTGATGCAGACACTCAGCATAACCTATCGCCCAGCTTGAGCATTAAGCATTACCTTTTGAAGAAGTGTTCAATATCGTGGGATTCCTGGCATTCGGTGCTTCCAGACAGCATTTGCTGCTTTAGAACAGTTAACCATCTCCCAGCATGGTTCCTCCTCTCCAGACAGACTCTGACTTAGAATATTGATCTCTCTGCTTGCTGTATCCTTACCCCCTCAGACAATCCATACTAAATGTATTAGCTGTGGAGAGAGCTACAATGTCCTCTGCAGCTAATCATATTTAGCCACAGAGAGAGGTATCTTTAAAGAAGCAGCCTGTTTTCAAGGCCAGAGTGAATTGTCCAGACCAGACGGTGGTGGTGCTGCAATGTGCAACATCAAAAGGTGGGCTTCAAGGCAGGCATATTAGAAGACCATTTAGGGTCATCTTGAAACATTACGGCCTAAAGTGCTCGGGGCTCACGCGAGCAAGCGCACATATGTTCCTGCTATAGGGGAGTCATTTTGATGCACTGCTGTGATTTTTCATAATTTCTCCCCTTTTCTCACCGATGGCACACATTTTCTCTCTCTCTCATGCACACACACACACACACGGCTATGCATCACAGCGGGCATCATACAGGAGAGCAGCACTGATTGTTGAGTGGGGCAATCAAAGGCTTTGATGCTAATCAGAGCTCTCTGTCCTGCCAGTTTGGGGTGATGGTGGAAATATACAATAAAGGAAGGCTTTTATAGCAAATGCCCAATGTCTGGCTGATGTGATTGCTCTCTACCTCATTCACCGGGTAGCAGGGGATAGAAATCAGTCTTGAGCTGGTTGCTGGTGGTGGTGGTGAGACAGAGCTGTATGTGTGAGCTCCTAATGCAATGCCACATGTAATGAGCTTTGGATTTGGGCCCCCATCATGCATGGAGTTTTCCACCTAATCTGCTAAATACTTTGTGAACCATTCATTACATTTGTTTGGGTTGATTTCCACGCTGCCGCTTCTTCTTGTAGAGATGACAGTCGCACTTTGTTTGGCGGGCTCCCCTGCAAACTGTTCTGATAACACCTGTGCCGCTTGATGCAGCGATTGTATTCCTGGCACTCATCTCCTCTCTTGGTAGGGGGGCTGCCGGTGTGATGTGTGTTTTTCTAACCGCTGATTTCAGTGAATGTGCTCTGAGCGCTTCTCTGTTCATCTCTGCTTGTCTTAGCTCTTGCCAGAACCTTTTTGGACACATGTGCCTTTGCTTTTTTTTTTTTTTTTGTAAATTATTTTTTTATTTTTTGTTTTGTGCTCCTGTGTGTGTGTGAGGGAGCAAGAGAGAGAGAGAGAGAGAGAGAGAGACGGGAGAGTTTTTGACAGTCTGTCTCTTTTTGATTGTGTGCATGTGCTGGTGTGTGCATGCTACCTCTCCTCGTTGCTTGACAGACTGTTGTTCAGCCTTCTGACAGACAGTTCCATTAAATCATGCCGCAGTGGTAACCTGCAATGACAGGACGCCGTCGCCTCCCTGGGATTCCTCCATCGGGATCTCTCATGCGCTTAACGAGGAGGTAAACATGCTAAATTGTCTGTTAGAGACGAAGTGAAGAGGCTGTGTCAATGCTGCGTGTGATGTCCGTATATGTTAGTTCCTTTTCCTTGAAGCAATATACATAACAGAGCGAGCGCGCAAGGCTAAGAGCCATCTTTTGCTCCTTAAATAGAAAACATACCGTGCCTTGCCATTGGTTTATGGGAATACACAGCATTAATGTTAAATGCTGCGTGCTGCCACAACAAGAAGAGATGCAGAAATGTGAGTCATGTAAAAATGAAAACACATATAGAAGACTTATTGTGGTTAGAATGGTCATAAAGAATTCTTACAGTACGGCGAAGTATGATGTCGCAAACCGCCTAACGGTGTCAAACTGTGGTAATATTCTTCTGCATTGGACATTCTGAAAATAGCTGCTTGTTGCTTAGACCACAGCCACCCTGACAGTTCCTCTAAAACCTTTTTGTGGTTTTGTGATGGTGGCAAATAGTTCTGCAGTCAATTATTTTCAAGTACACGGTGACAATGGTGCAGGGCCATAGTTCCACGAAGGCCATGCAATAGTAAACGCAGCTCTTGTGATGAACCCTCTAATAAAGTGTCGCATTTTGAAGATGCTGTTTGTTGTTGCGAATCTTCCTGCAGATTGAGGCAGAGTCTGCCTGGGAGCTGCCTGGTGAGAAAACGCTGAGTGGATTTTGAAGAGGTGTTGAGTGCAAGGGATGATGGCTCTGCTTGTTCCTTTTAAGGTTATTTTAAGCCGCAGACCTGCAGGGTGTGTGTGGTGGGTGTGCGATGTGTGTCAGGGTTGTGTTTTAATTAGAGAGACAGGAGTGTGTCCTTGGGCTGCCGCAGAGGGTCAGGAGAACCTGGTAGTCTGGGAGAGCAGTGGCTGGGACAAGTCTGGCAGGCCTGCTAAACACCCATTACCCAGACGTGTAGATGCACTCAAGAGCGCACGCTGGTGCCCACACCCGTACACACTAATGCGCACACAAACGCACAAACGTGTCCTGGTCTTGGCGCCATTCCTGTTGGCCAGCGATACCATGGTAACTGAGCAGCCTGCATCTCCATGTGTTCCATGGCCTTCTCTTGTCTCTGAAAGCAAAATTACCACTGGCACTACTCTGGGGACACGGAGAGAGGTGGGCAGATTGAGAAGGGCGGCAGGAGGTGGAGTGGAAGGAGCAGGGGGAGGTTGAGAAGGAGGTGAAGAGAATTGAAAGAAGAAAAGGTTGAGAGGGGAGCGGAAGGAAGCATCTGACATTTGTGTTCCCGGCCAACGGAAAATGCCACTTCAGGCTGGCATCTTTCTTTCATTCTGCGTTGTTCCCGCATCCCTCTGACCCGAGCGTCGCCTACCTCACCTACTTCCATGCGTCTCACTTGAATCCCGCCACCTTCCTTCGGTCACTTCTCCTCTCACTTCCGTGCATCAACCTCTTCCAATTTTCATACGTCTACCATGTGACCTCTGGCTTTCATCCAGGCATTTCTTCATCTCCCTGTAGTCATTTCCATATCACAGGCCCTCACCTATGCCACATCACGCCCATCTTTCGTCAGCTCTCCTCTTTGATTCTTTGCCTCTGAATCCTCTTTAACCTCCTCTCTTCTCCCTCCCATACCTGTATTTGCATCTCTTCCTTTCTCTCTTTTTCTCCCCAGCTAATCCTCCTCCCCTCCCCGCACACCTCTGGTGTGCTTAGCCTGGGTTCCAGCCGATGATGGGACTCATACAGCCTCCCAGATGAGGCAATAGCTAATGGCTGTTGAATAATGCATGGCAGGAAGGATTTAGAGAGCCCAGTCTATTAGCCTGACCAAATACTCTGGGCTTTTATTAAAGACCAACACTTACAATTACAAACTACATTAAGGCCGGGGTCCTGTCTGAGCTCCCCCTCGCGCTCCATTCGTTGCTGTCTCCACAGTCATTGCTAAGGCAGAATATTATCTTTTGCTTTTTAAGATTTTATAGCCTCGGAGCAGCTGACCCTTTTAGAAGAGGTCACTGACAGTCTTTTCTGGTTGTTGTCTCTTTTTTTATGTTACTGTGTCAAAGGTTAGTGGCCCTTTTAGTCACGGTTGTAGACAGAAAAAGAGATGGGTGAGGCTAAGGGCAGTGGTGTCACACTTTCACTGTTGTTGGTGGCTATGATTGCGGAGACTTGATGCATATATGTAGGATCTGTTTTGTTCATCCCGGCTGTGGATTGTTGGTTTTCACGGCTATTTTGTTTCCCGCTGATAGCGACAGTGTGTGCCCGTGTGTGTGTATATGTATGACTGAAATGTATTGGAGTTTCTGCATTGTGTAAACACCTGTATGTGTGTGCGGCGCTCTCACTGCTGCAGAATAGTCATCATCTTCTAGATGGATTTTAATTTTCTCTCTGCTTGCTGTTTCTGCTGCAGTCGAGGCTCCCTCGCACATCATTTCGCATGATTATACATGAATGTTAATGGCTGCTAATAGCTATAAGTGTCTGCAAGTGTGTGTCCTGTAAGTGGCTTCTGAATAGTCATAAAGTGTTGTTAGCTAATGTCTATCTAAACATCCTTCTACCTGGCTATGTTTAAGTGCACACTTAGCTGTCTCTCTGTGATAGTGTATTGACCTACATCTTAATTTTCAGATTGCTATGCATGGTTTCGTCTCGCATTTGCATAGCCCGTTGTGACACGTCTGCATATTCTTGACAAGTTTGCAGAGCTAGGTATTTGCGTGCCACATGTTGGTTGAGATATTTTCAGAACTGGAGCACAGCCGTGGGACCGGTGGTCAATGGGCTACTGCCATCTTGTCCGCCCAAGGGGTTCAGTTTTTATATGCTGACTGATCTTTAGTCGTGTAATTGTGGAAACCGGGGGATATCCAGGCCATGTCAGATACAGAGTATACACCATGAGGGATGATAGATTGATGTCGGTCAGTTCATCAGTGCGAGTCCACCACAAAACCCTTGATCCATCCACATGGATTGTGTGTCTGGAGAGCTAAGTGATTACATGTGTGATCCAGCAAAAGCTGCAACTCGATTGGTAGCCAAAAACATTGACCTCATGAGCTACCACTTTTGCTTATGTGTGGGTCTTTCTCTCTCCCGCTCTCTGTCTTGTTGCTGATGTTTATTTAGTTTGATCTTCAGGCTGACCCTCTTGACCAGCCAGTGTTCCTCAACAGACAGCTCAGTATCAAGAGGAGATGCCCTAAATGTCAGCGACTTTCAAACAGTGTTTCAAGCAAAGCTAAGCTCCTTGAGCACAAGCTGATGAATTTTATTTGAATGAAAATGCTGCATAAACAGTGCAATGCTGTTTTGAATACTGGTGTCCTAAAAGTATGTGTTAAAATAACCAATGCATATGACTGGATCAATAGATTTTGCATAGATGCAAAATAACTAATTCAGCTTTATGTTGATCACAGCTATCTCACATAGGTGTCCACTTCAGCTGAGATGTGATGACTGTGAAAACCATATAGATACAAATATTTCACCATAGGTTAAATGCGATCACTCAGAACAACTTTTTATTGATTTGCAGTGACCCTTCCCTCTAAAGAGACAAGTGAACCCAAACCGCGCCAGGAAAAATACTGCCAACAGCTTAACAAAGCCTCACGGTAGGGGTCAGGGGTTCAGATTTTTCTTTTAACCTTCTGAACTCCAAAAGCTGGTTTAAAAGGCGTGTGATCTTTTACAAAATTGGCAAAATTACACCGCTTGTCAGAGCCAGAAACCGTAAAAAGAGAAAGAATCTTAACATTTTTCCTTCCATGAACAAATTTTGTGTGATGGGCTGTTCCATTTATCCCAGGGGTCGGCAACCTTCAACACTCAAAGAGCCATTTGGACCCGTTTCCCACAGAAAAAGAAAACACCGGGAGCCACAAAACCCTTTTGACATCAAAAATGAAGAAAACACAGATAGTATATATCGTTTTTACGTTAATGCTATGTATAAAAAACTATAGTGTGTTGCATTTATAAAATCAATGAACTACTACAGAGAAAACGAAATTGTATTTCTGCATGTGACAAAAACTTTTGAACTTTGAAAAAAAAAGGGCGCTGGCTTGAAGGTTACTTACTCGAAGGTTCAAATAAAATGCTCAGTGTCTATTTGAGTCCTCCTCGTATTTATGAAATAAAAGCCAAACTTAAATTATCCACCTGCAGCAAAGTAAAAATGCCGTCTGGTTGTCCTGCTGACTGCAGCTGGGACTGCTGACCAGACTGCTGACCGCCTGTGAGGGCTTTGGGACGGGAGGAGCTCATGGCAGCACCGCTGCTCGCTGAGGACAGTAGCTGCACAACGATACGTGTTTTCACATCAGAGTCTCCAAAACACCTTAAAAATCTCCATTAACACCAGAAAGAGTCACTAGATTTAAAAAAAAAAAGCCAAGAGGATTTGGAAAGTTGCCAGATTTAGCGAGCAAGTCGGCAGGTGTTGCACATCGGCGGGTGTGACGCATATTTTGAGCAACAAAAAAACTAAACATGTTTTATTTTAACGTTACAAGATCACCATAACCTTCAAATTCAGAATTTCATTTTAAAAACAACAAACTGAAAAAAAATAAAAACATAATTAAATACTCACTATTTATTTTCCAAAGCCACAAAGAGCCGCAGCAGAGGTATGAAAGAGCCACATGCGGTTCTGGAGCCGCGGGTTGCCGACCCCTGATCCATCCAATTGTGGTACTTCATCAAAATCCCTTTATTCTACAAGTCTCATTAAAAACTTGCTAAAAATCAACAGTTTTTGTTAACAACAATCTGAATAAAAAACAAACAAAAAAAATGTTGTGCTTCGTGGCGCAACTGGAAAGCTATGACTAACTCAGTTGAAGCCAACAGTCAAGGAGCAAAAATTCAGGGACTTTTCAGCTAAACTGCAGTAGAACACACAAGAATGGCAAAATTTTTCTAGAAAAATGTCTGCAGGAATAGAATAGAATAGAAGTGAGTAGGTATTTATTGTCACTGTAAAGGCAATGTTTAAAAGACAGTGATACAGCAGTGAAATATTGTTGTAGCATCCTCTGTGGCAGCAATACACAAGTAAAAAACTAACATGAAAGGAAAGATAAATATATATATAAAGTACAAAATGTAAAAATACTGAAGCAAAGACTATGAAGTAAAGGAGGTATTTACAGTAGAGACTACAGAATTTACCGCAGTAGGCTAGCAGTCTGGCAAAGATGTAAGAAAAAAGACGAATAAAAAAAGCTGCCAAAACTTGAGGAGCTGTGGGCTGCAGCGTCCCTCCGCGCCGCTAACTTGTTTGTTCAATAATAAAATATCTTTAGTATGCACAGTCACCATTTTTTCCCAGTATTCTAGGTTTACTCATTTTTTTGTAAAAATAAATAATCAGTGAAATTCAGCTTTCCATTTTTATGATTTATGTAATTTTAAGTTTATTTTTCTGCACAAAAAAAACCCATTTTGAGTTCCCTCTACTCCCGGCCGTGGCTGTGCTGTTTACAGCGGTGCAGGACTTTATATTGCTGTGAAAAATGAGCATAAAAATGTAACAGGAGGGAAAAAACAACCCAGGAACAGTGTTTGCATAAACACCTGCCAACGTATTCAGAACCATATTTGCCGAATTCCTGCTGCAGTCGGTTTCTCCACGACCACGTTTTGCCATAATAACACACACTCACACACACTGGCAGCCTCACAAGGCAAAAACAATACAAGTCAAGCTGTTGCTTCTGGTAAATATATGGCAGAGCAGACCTCACTCCAAGCTAGGAATGCTTTATGAAGTTAACCTGAGGATTGTACCGACAGCGTTAGCCGCTCTCTCCACTTCCAGAGTTATAATGGCCTTAAGCTATCCCCAATTGAAGTCTCCAACCGAAGCCATGAGCTGTTGTCGGAAATACCAATTTGGATGCGTGACACTGATCTGGAAAGTGAGGTAAACAACATCAAGTCAACAGCATTTTAGTCTAAAATCCATCCTCTTTGGAAGAAGCTGAAAAGGGCTCCTGGTTCATGGTGAATGTCAAATACAAGCGCTTACAAATTCTTCTTGATAAAACGGAGCCTGCTCAATAATCAATCACAGCCGAGCTGAACTGCAAAATTATGTGTATAGTCGCAAATATCTTTGCATCATTTTTACATCTGATGTTGCCCGCAAGAGAGAGACCTTTACATTAAAGAGATTGAATTGAGCCTCACGGCAAAAAATAGTCTTTTTTTCTGCTCCAGTTCAATGTCTGGGTGCAAGAGGGTCACTGGAAATCCTGTTTTCCTCTTCATCTATCAAAGAAGCTACTTGAGTTCAATAAGTGAGGAGAGGGCAACGGCAGCCTGGATGAAGGGAAATCATGTCCCCAGAAGAAATAATGAGGAAGGACCGGTTCGATGTGTTTTCACCGAGAGGAGAGGGAAGATGTGATTGGGAGAAGGAGTGAGCGAATACAGCAGGTATCAGGTCTTACACAAATTCTGATTCCATCTCTCTGGCTGTGTACCGATATGGACATTAACAAATGACTCAGAAATGTGTGTGTGTGTGTGTGTGTGTGTGTGTTTTCACCGTAGGCATGTGTTGAGACAGCAAAGGACTGCGGTGTCTTATCTTCGTTAGCGGTATTCCTCTGTCTCTCTGGAGGCACTCGGGGAGCAGAGGGCAACTGCAGTCTGATGTGGGGCATCTGTTCCCACATTTGTTAAGTTTCTCCCGGTGTGTGTGTGTGTGTGCGCATATGTGTGTGTGTGTGTGATTTTAAGAAAGAGAGGAGACAGACAGAAAGCGGTAGAAGAGCGCGAAAGCATATGCATGCGTGCGTGCCGTGATTGGTGTGATAGGTGCGGTCGGTGGAGTGGAACGGCAAGATGTTGTTGCAATAGAGGGCAGGCGCCGACTTGTCATTGGTCTGTGTTAATGCTGACCCAGGGCGGTGGCTGCACTCACCTCATTGACCGCAAGATGGCCGCCAGTCGAGTCTGCAGGTGGTGCTGAAGACACATCTCTTTCCTCCCCTTTTCTCTCTTCGGCGCCGTCTTTGTATCTATATCTCCCTCCACCATCTATTATATGTTCCAGGCGGAATACCAAGCAGCCGCTCATTCTCTCTGCTATTCCAGCCCGTCTTCCCGTATTCACACGGCCTTGTCCTCTTGTGCACGGCGCATATATATACGCACACCTCCGTAAATGCTTTCCATACTATAATCTCAGCGGGGACATTACATGCATAATCTACTCTATAATAAGACTCCGGTTGGACCCTGGATGCCTGGTTAAGATAGGAAGGAAGATGTGTTAATTAGGCTCATTTACTGCACCAGCTAGTAAAGAGCAGGACCCCTTCACAGATGACCTGCTTCTCCTTGAGAAAAGCCACAGAGTTACCGATCAAAGTTGCACATGGAAGAACCGCTGGGGACGTGGAGGTGAGCTGAGGTACCACCAGTGGACTTCTTTAAGTCAAGAGCAGCGCTGGTAGACGGACTGGGAATAGGAATTATTGACTGGAGCAACGTGGTATGGAAATAGTGTCTCTGGTGTGCCATCATCGAGACGGAAAGCTTATAGTACCCTGATTTATGACTGCTGTGGAGAATTGAGTGCTTCATAAAGATTTGCCGCTGGCTGAGATGGAGTAATCAGTGAAGTGATCTGACTTTGGTGCATTACAATTCCGACGTGTTGTAAAGTCAGTTACAATGCCTCGACTTTGTCTGTCGGACAATGCATGTGGAAGGAGTTACAGCCTGACTCTGGCCCTCTGTCAAGGTCATATGGATTAGAAATGATTGGGTTTCCAATACTCTACTGGGGAGTTCTGCATGATGAATCATCACTCCATTCCAAATCGACACCAATTAAGAATGGTTTGTTTATTCCGCTGTGGGACATGCTGTGGATGTTCGCTTGGAACACATTTTCACCCCCTTTCTCTTTTCACAAGCAGCACTGTGGCATTTGCAAGGATTAGTATAATGTGCGCGCGTTGTGTATGTGTGTTTGTGTCTGCGCGTGCGTGTCACAGTGCTCTGCAGGGTTCATATTTGTTTCGAGCTCGTGGATTCGCATTTATTTGCACACTCGTGCGTGTCTGCGTTCTCGTGTGTGGACATGTGGGCACATGCATGTCCACAGTCATGTCACTCAGTGTTTACTGTGTAGCCCTGCTCTGTTTGTGCCAGCAGCTTCATGTCTGTAAGGCATGCTATATGAAAAGTGAGGTTGTGGAGCCCAGTGCCAGAGCCAGTGAATTCATTTGCATTCATTCTACTGCCTGTCTCTCCTCAGAGCCCATTCTAATTACCAGCAGCTCAGGTCTGCTACACTGCGCATACTCACTCTCTCTCCCTCTCTCAGTGAAAAAAAATGGGCTGCTGGTGGTGCATTCCTGTAGCTTTGATACCACTCTCTCTTTAGCCTGCCAGGAATCTCTTCATGTTAGTTTGTTTGCTGTCAAGCCCAGGCTCTTTCTCCTGTTTTAGTGTCAGAGTCAGAGGAAATATAGTGTATGCATGTGTGTGCAAGCGAAACTCCTCCTTCATACGCTGTGTGTGCTTGTTGTGATTGTTTTGGGGTTGAGGGAGATGCAGTGTGTGTTCACATATAGGAGAGAGAGCGAGGAGGATGGAGCGGGAGAATCGTGAGGCTTGTAAAAGATGAATGTGCTCACTAATCACCGTAATGGCCATTGTGGCGTTTCACCTCCTGAGTCTCAAACACCTTGTCACGCCCTCTTCCTGGTGATGCAAATTTCCACTAAGGCCAATAACTCACATGATGCCAAGCCACTGCTGCTGCTCCACAGCTCTGGCAGACACTCATGTGCATACTTATGCATGCATGAACACACGTGCACGTATGACATGCACCATATACACAAACACACAAACACCTGCACAGCTCCGTGGCAGCAGTGGTAATGACCGGGCACCCTGCAGCAGTGACAAGGTCAGGAGGGATCAGGACACTGCTGTGCTCTCAGGAGAGATGAGCTGAGCTCAGCTAGCTTCTATTCCACTACAGGCTAACATCAGGCAAACCTGCACTGGCCTCCTTTTGCCTCATCCTGCAAAGCAGCCAAAATTCATTAAGATCAAAAAAAGTTTGGTCGGGCAGCTCATGTCTTCTTGGCAGCTGATTAATTATAAGTTTGTAACAGATCATTTAAAAAGCGAAGGACCAAAGAAGCACGCTCTCCTAAAAATGTAATTTGAGCGCAGGCCCCTGCAGTGAAGCGTTTGAGTGATGGTAAGCCTCTTGCTGAGGAGCGGGACTCAGGAGGTTTCATGTCTTCTCCAGGGAAATGCTACTTTCAGAATCACCTGCAGCCTAAACATGATTGTGTAGTTGCTCCCGAGTTGTTTTTGGAGATGGGGGTACAAACAAGCAATTACACAAATATGCACATAAATCTACACCTTCACGTACATAAACACGTCCCAGCTCCGCGCACGCCGGGCGCGTCTGCCGCTACGAAAAAAAAAAAAAAAAAGCCAGATGACGCATAGCTGCTAATTATCAGGCGCTGTATGAAAATCGACTGGGTTCTGTAGGAGGGGGAAAAGCTCTTAGAGCGCTCGGTTTCTTCATTTGTATTTTCTTGCTTTAATTGGACAACATGATTGTGTCACTTTGTTAAATGGAAAGCCCACCGTTTATCCCCGTGTCTGCAGAGATGAATCAATGGCTGTTTTTATTCTAATTGCTGTCTCAGAACCCACTGTCATCAATGTAATTATCAGTGTTTCTGCCGCCATCGCTGCTGTTTTCATCATCATTGTTATCACTGTTATTACTGATGTTATCGTCATTATCTTTGTCATTTCCATCGCCACCAGCGCCGCTATCAGTGCCGTCATCTTCCTCGGCATCATCATCATCGTCGCCATGATCATTAGCAATATTAGTCCCCGTTGTCACATGTTCGCCATTGTTATTATCGATGATACCATCCCTCACGCCGACTTCATCAGCGACCGGCCCGGCGAAGGGAGTCGTATCGGGGCCTCAGAACGTCTGATGAGATAATTCGCTATCTCTCGCTCAGGAACTCTGTCAAGACAAAGACAAATTATTACAGAGAGTCAGATGGTCAGCTAGGGCAGGGTCCCATCTCATTACCACAAAAAGAAGAACAAAAAAACCAGTTAGTTCTAATTTCAGTTGTCTGACCTTTTTATGGGGTTAATTATTTATTTCATCGAAGCACAGCAGTGGAATAAACTTTGTGGCAATTTAATGCAAGTCAATTAAGAAGTGAGATAGATGAAAAGCTATCCTGGGGGAAATTATTAATCTTTTATTTTTAGAGTGGGGTGGATGATGTGGGTTCGTTTTTTTTTTCTTTCTTTTCGCTGGGCTTGGTCCAACAGTAGTGTTAAATGTTCTCTAAAACGGTCACATTCCTCTGTTAGACAGGCAGGTTAGATATTGTTGAGGTCAGGCTCTATGGATTTTATACGGCTTCCCTGTAATAAGTGAAATTAACTCTGTGCTAGAGCGCTGGGCACAATAATGAAGAGAGGGGGGAAAAAAGAGCGAGGAGGGAGGGGCGTGAGCAAACACAGGGAAGGGGAAGGAGAGGAGAGAAACTGCTGAAATATTACGCTTTAATATTGTTGTGGCTCATGTTTTTATGGGCTGCTTCACATCAAATGTGGCGGTCTCTTCTTATTAAAGAAGCTATACATTGTGTGTTTTCTGCTTCCACACTCCGCTGTTTGGAAATTAGCGGGAAGGGGGGGTGCTTGAATCTTTTATTTTTATTAAAAAGCAAGCCCCAGCATTCTTGATCATTTCATTTGATCCTCCAGTCTTGACTTTGGAGAAACATCGGCGAGGCTCTTCTGGAAGCATCTTAAAGCGACACAGCCTACAGATGGGTGGCATATTAAAGGAAAAACGCCTGCTGCTCACTGTGATCACATGTAAAACAGTTTATTTGTTCCCATATACTATCTCAGTTGTCGGACAACAGAACAAGAAAATTTGAATTTAACTTTGGCTTATGGAGGCCACCTGTTAACCAGACAACCAGTCATTTCTTATGTTTGCTGCTTCACGTTTGCTGTAAGCTTTGGTTTACCAAAAAGCTGCACGTACCTCGCGTGAATTGAAATGTGAGGCCGGCCTTTTTCAGATTGTCTGCAGGCAGTCTGCAGCTAGGTGGCAAAGTTAGAGAGATAACAAACACGTTTAGCTGGTTTTAAATGGGTGTACTCTTAGAAACAAGTAAGATCCGGACCAGAACTCACCCCTACAGCGAGTTTAGAGCAGCGGTCACCAACCTTTTTTGTACCACAGACCGGTTTTAAGCAAGAAAATTTTCTAGGGACGATAACAAAAAATAATTGTTTTTTCTATTAAAAAGTTTCATAAATGAATAAAACTACTTGCTAAATACATTTTTACTTTTTCTTCCGTCTCAGTATCGAGTCTCTCCCACGTTCCAAAGAAGCTGAAATGTTTGTTTTTTTATTAATTTCGGCAACTGTTAGACTGACAGCTTCATTTAACGGATAAAAACTGAGTCAAGTGCGAGAAACAAGCGGATGCGATAGGAAGACAAGCTAGTCGTTTTTTTAAAATAAAACACCCTGCAGACTCGGCTGGAAATAAAAATAAACCAATAAAATGTTTTGTTTCTTTCTGTGTGGCCCGGTACCGGTCCGCGGCCCGGTGGTTGGGGACCGCTGCTTTAGAGGGAAGCGTCTCTGCAAATCAGTACAAGTTGTTCTGATTTTTTACCGTGACCCTACGATGAAACATTTCTATCCTGACGGTCTCCTCCAGGACTGAAGCGTCGTTAGTCATATGCCGTGGCCTTGACAGTCATCGGATCTCGACCCAGTTGAACACACGCTTTAATTTTAGACCGATGTGTTAGACATCAGCTGCCACCACCGTCATCAAAACACCAAATGAGGGAACATCTTTTGGAAAAATGGTTAACATCCCTCCAGCAGAGGTTCAGAGAGCAGCAGTGCCAAGCAGCATTGAAGCCGTTCTGGTAACATGTGGTGGCCTCACCAAGACACTTTAACCACTTCAGCCTCATTTATAACCCACAACAAAGGTCATCTCAGGCTGCTTCACATAGCGAGGTTAAGTGCTATGTAGATGATAATAAAGAGAGAAGGATTCTCTTTGAGTGAGCACACTGGCGACAGTGGGAAGAAAAAAAAACTCCCTTTTAGCAAGAAAACAAAAAATCCAGCAGAACCAGGTTCAAGGATGGTAGCCGCTTTTCTCAACCAGTTGGAGTGAAGTTAAAGGTGAGGGAGGACAGGGAACCGGGGAAACAACACACAAGAGAACAATATTCTGTTGGTTTTTCCTTTAATCGGACACCAATTATGGCAAATATATCAAAAAATACAGCCACTTTTAACTTTCAAAAGCACCGCAATAAAACACAACAGCTTTTTTTTAATAGCCGCCAAATGAGCGAACAGAAGAGGATGCTAATTTTGATGGAGAAAATAAACCCTGATGCAGAGACTGAACTGTACTTATGGCCAAAGAGCACCCCAATTAACCACACTTTTTTTTGATGTAACAGATTTAAAAAATGGCTGCAGGGTGGCGCAGTTGGTAGCACTGTTGCCTCGCAGCAAGAAGGTCGCCGGTTTGCGTCCCGGAATCTTTCGGCGTGGAGTTTTCATGTTCTCCCCGTGCAGCGTGGGTTCTCTCCAGGTTCTCCGGCTTCCTCCCACACAGTCCAAAGACATGTTGAGGTTAATTGGTGATTCTAAATTGTCCGTAGGTGTGAATGTGAGTGTGCTTGGTTGTCTGTCTCTAAGTGTAGCCCTGTGATAGACTGGTGACCTGTCCAGGGTGTCCCCTGCCTTCGCCCTAAGTCAGCTAGGATAGACTCCAGCCCCCCACGACTCTAGTGAGGATTAAGCGGTGTATAGATAATGGATGGGATTTTAAAAATATATATATATGCAGTAAACTTAAAGGCTGTTAAAAGCCCATCTTCTACCTTGTCAACATGTCTATATGGTGTTTTTTGTCACACAACAAGCCTTCAAACAGCAATGAAAGTCTCGAAACATGGGTTCAATCAGTCAGTATTTCATATGTCACAAACCTCAGGAACCAATCAGGACATCTTCGATATTGGTTTTCAAATCGGACGAGAGCGGCTGAATTACTACACATGTTATAAAGGAAGGAAGCACTGGTGTCGAGTTACATCTCAGCAGTTTTAAAGGCGGAGGGAATTATTTTCATGGGAAACACTGATAAATGTATAACTGTGATACATCAAGATGAGTTTTTAGTTTGATCCATAATCAGAGAGGAACTTTAAAATATATATCTGTGATGAGAAAAGATTAAAAGATCCTCCCCTGCTCTTCTAGTCAAGCCATACCCTCCCCTTTTCCCTCCTGAATTATTTTCATGGAATATTTCTAACTGTGGGCTTTTTTTTTCTCTTCCTGGCCATTACAAAACCACCATGTACAGGTAGCGCCGAACATCTGTCAGGCTCGTCAAGACGGAAAGTAGAACATTTTAATGAGCATGACGAGCCTTCGAGAGCGAGATTATTTTGCACACATTCTTCATTTTTCATTCAAACAGTTTTTATGCCCACTTGTTAATATCCCCTCCGAAGAGAATTGCACCATCATGACAGCTAACTCATTACACACCGCCACCATTACTCTGTGTATGAATGCTTGAGTCATTTTCTACTGTGTTCTCCTCTCATTTCATTAATAGGACTTGGCTTTAAATGCCTAAATTATCATAAATACTTAATTTCTGTGCTATTTTAGGTCCATTTCACCTACAGTAATGCATTTTTAATACCTGGCCCAAATACCTGTTACCTGTTACGTTTCCCCCGCTAAATCCCCGCAGATCTCCCTTCCGCTGGCTACGAAATGCTCTCCTCTTCATATCTCGCTTATGTAACCAAAAGCTGATGATTCCAGGAAAATATCTCATAAGCGACTTTCCGAAAGTGTCTTTTCTGGAGGGCTAAGTCCCGCCGGGACCCCAGGGCAGAGGATGTTCTCCGCTGTCACGAATGTCATCTGGAGCCGGCCCCTCCTCTTTGGCCTCTCGTCGACTCCCCGCAGACTCGATTTGATGTTTCTGAACTCCGAGGCCGGCTTTTGCCAAACGCCGCGCGGCCCCTGGCCTACATTGCCAGGTCTATTTAGGTTACATTTACTATTTAGCGCAACATCACAGCTCGCGTGTTTGATGTGACTTTGTGCGAGCGAGCGGGAGAGGAGGAAGCGCTTTGCTGCCATTTGTGCATTTGTGTGAGAAGAAAGGAATTGAGTCGGTTTGTGGATCTTTGGGAGCGGAGACCCAAAGCTGCCTTAGCTAAGCCTTCTAAAGCACCATCTGGCAGCCGAGGCCCCTGTGTCACCGTACTCACCAAGATTACATTCTCCCCTGGCCCGCTCTCCCTGTCCTCTCTCCTCCCTCTCTCCTGTCCACTTCATACGCTTTCCCCCCCGTTTTTTCAATCACAAAACGCAGCAGATGAAGTTGTGCTGACTGTATACACGGAGCCGTTACAACTCAGGTTTTTCTCAACTTTATAATGAACTGGAAGTCATTTGAGACTTAAGTGGCAGAAATAATTTGGATTCATTATTGTGGTTTCAATACAATTGTGAGCCATTTGGGCTGAAAAGAATTTCTCATTAAACTCCCACCTATTGTACATTCGGAATGCTGATTGAGTCCCACGATCTGAGCGCGATAAAGTTTCGATGGGTTTCGTTTCCAACAAACAATTTGGCAACTTTTAGAAATTTCTCTGCAGGTTAATCATTTCCTGGATATCTGGAATCTATAATTGAAATCTGTGAAAAAAAAAAAAAGAAGAGTAATTGTTGGTTGAGCTCATAATGCCTTCAATGGTACGAGGAAGTTTGCTTTCATTTTTAATTTATTTTAACTTTATAGGAAGTTTTTCGGGAGGGAGGGATTGATTCAATGCTAGTTGAGTTGCTGTGCTATTTCTAGTGTTACAAATCTGTAAATTCTTCCGGTTGTTTGAATATATATGCAAAGTTTTTTATATTCCAGTAGACATTTGCAGAAAACCGCTCACATTTTAATACGCAACACACTCCACGCTGACATACAAATGAGCACATGGCATCGTCTCGCACACGGCGATGCAAACTACACACCACATGCAGATGATAATCCTGCCGCATATGTCGCCTTTTTCAACACGCAGCTAACCAACAGAGAACCGAGTGGATAAAAGTAGCTCCACACTGACCAACAGTATTAAAATGCTGCGTACATGTTAAGGGCCGTGGTGCATAATGAGGAATGTCGTCTCCACTGTGAACACTTATTACAGTAAATTATTCTTTTATGAAAGACTCCTTTGTACTTCGTCCATATGGTGTTTTCTGTGTGCTAGCTACCTATTGTGAGTCAACACCATGGCTGATTGTTTTCACTTTGAAGCTGCAGTGTACCAGGAACAGTCTCAAAAGCACAGATTGAGACTTCCGGTGTTTAATATGCAACAAACTAAAGAATCAATCCGACTTGCAGGGTGGAGCTTTCTGTGTTTCAGTATTGCAGCTCGATAGGAAGCCCTCCACCTCGATGAAAACAGCATGGCTGGAAGTAGAGACGACTCAAAAATGACTTCTACACAGCTACGATGTCATAAATCATAAAAGAATGTTTATGTAGTAAAAATCGACAAAATCTGGAATCAACACTCAAACATTTTCTTAAATGCACAATACTGATAAAAAACAACAACAACAAGGCTCTTGAAACTACAGTTATTTCACTACTTACGCTTTAATTACCATAATTTGGTTTCCATAATTGCCTCCTGTGAACTCTGTGTAAACACAGCCTGCAGTGTAGCACATCCACCCATCCATCCATCATCTATACACCCCTTAATCCTCACTAGGGGGTTGGAGTCTATCCCAGCTGACTCAGGGTGAAGGCAGGAGACACCCTGGACAGGTCACCAGTCTATCACAGGGCTACACTTAGAGACAGACAACCAAGCACACTCACATTCACACCTACGGACAATTTAGAATCACCAATTAACCTCAACATGTTTTTGGACTGTGTGGGAGGAAGCCCGAGAACCCGGAGAGAACCCACACTGCACGGGGAGAACATGCAAACTCCACACAGAAAGATCCCAGGTGTCCTCACCGGGACGCGAACCAGCGACCTTCTAGCTGCGAGGCAACAGTGCTAACCACCGATCCACCTTGCAGCCCCAGGGCATTCCAGTTCAGCAAAAAATAAGTTTAAAAAATTACATTTGTTTTCCACCTGTTTGCTGCAGCAGAATCAATAATGTAAGTGTTGCCAAAGAAGACAGAGGTTTTGGTCTGGTTTGAGTAAATAGTACAGTTTTGGCAAATTATTAAATGTGACATGTAGAAAAAAGCACATTTGATGAAACATCATGATTTGAAACTAAGATTTGGTTATTTTTCTTGATAGAATTGTGCCTCGCACGTGATTAGTTCAAGTACCGTCAGAAAGATTAGATCACAGGATTCTCTTTGTTTTTACCCTTTTTGACTCTGATAAATGGTGCAGATCTGTCAAAGATATCATACGTCTCAAAAAGTAACTTTAATACTTAAAGACGAGCTTTTATGAATCGAATCAATGACTGGAGAGGGACTTTAACAGAAATATTTTTGAATGCGTCACTTTAACCTGTGTCTTCATTAACAGTTTGGTAAAATAAAGGAACTAAATTCCTTTTACAGCTAATGTTCACATCTTAGCTTGAAAAAAAAAATCCCCCAAGGCTGCTGAGGTGTTGGAATTAAGCAGCAGACAGGTGTGAAGTGTGATGTGTAAGAATAATTATTCAGCTTTGGCAGAAATGTTCACGAGGACCTTACAATTTCTAAATGCCTCATATTGTCCTCAAGTCATTACAGTCACATCTGAAATCAACAAAGTCACACTCAAGTTTAAAGTGTAAGCTGATTAAGCACCTCGAGCGCAACTTGAGTGCCAACTCAAGTGCCCAGCCCTGGGAATGCACTGCATGTGATTTTTTTTCATTTATATATATTTTTAAAAACAAAAATATATAACTACGGCTAAAAAAAAAACCAAAAATCTACCTCCCTTATCAAGAAAAAAATAAAATAACTGTGAAAGCAAAGGGATTTCTGGCAGGACTCAAAGGACTCGCAGTTACTGATGAATCAGATAGACTGCTAAAAACTGAAGCACCACTTTAAAGCTCCTGGTGCATTACAATGGCACACTATGCCGTAGTGCTCTAAAAATGTTCTGTCAGTTTTCCCAAAGCGTGTAATTTTTAATACTCAGAGGTGGTTCAGACAAAAATAACTTCCATTTTCCACATCCATTAGTTTAGACTAAACAGCACCTCCAGGTGATGACACAAATACATTTCCTGTCATTTAACCAGGCCTTATATAGTCAGTTCGAGCGCAGCCTGATTAACTGTTGAAGCCGTCAAGTGATTTAGTGCGCGGAGCAAGCAGGTTGTACCGTCTGCTGTACAATGCGGCATTATCTCGTCTCTCTGGATGATATGAATTGTCGAGGTTTACGCGGAGATGTGTTAAAAAAACGGGTGTAAAAAGTTCACACAAACATTTACAAGCATCACATGCTACAACTTGATCTTAGGTGTTGTTATTCAGCACAAACCTGCCAAGAATGGTTAAAAAAAAAATATCAGGTTTCAGGTACGAAGAGCGCTTTAGGGGGGAAAAGACAAACACAATGCGTCGCCGTTCGGTTGAAAGCCCCCCGCCCTGAATGTTTCAGTCAAGCCATGGAATAAATCTGCGATGATATATGATGTGAGTAATGGCACGTCATGAGTAATGAAGAGATAATTTCATTGTGTCAGTATGCAGAAAACGGAGAAAAGCATTTTTATTGCATCCCTTGGAAATGTGACAGAGACGATTCAGTCAAGTTGGAAGATCAATAACCGGCGATGTGTCTGGGATGAGAAAACTTGTCATTTCCTCAAAGAGCATTTTGACAGCAGTCGCACAATTCGTACACAGCAACGTTTTGTAGACGCTCTTGTCAAATAT